>NC_064808.1:92439975-92597583 GCF_023721935.1 Panthera uncia | reverse complement strand
AAAAAAAAAAAAAAAAAAAAAAAAAAAAAAAAAAAAAAAAAAAAAAGCTATAGGCTGTGCAATTCCGTTTATTCTGGAAAATACAAAACCATGGATA
Organism: Panthera uncia; assembly: GCF_023721935.1. Classification (NCBI taxonomy): domain Eukaryota; kingdom Metazoa; phylum Chordata; class Mammalia; order Carnivora; family Felidae; genus Panthera; species Panthera uncia. The sequence continues at coordinate 92,597,486 of NC_064808.1, read as the reverse complement.
AAAAGATCAGGTCGGTAGCTGTCAGGGGTAGGAATGTTAAGGAGATTGACTATAGAGTGGCACAAGGGGACTTTTTGTGGAGATGACAATATCTTATATGTTGAATGTGCTCATAATTAGAGAACTGTAAACATTTGTCAAAATTCTCTGAGCACGACACCCAAAAAATCTGAATTTTGCTCTATGAAAATTATGCTTCCATAAGCCTCGCTTAAAAAAAAATCCATCAGTTATTCTTGAGGTTTTTTTTTTTAATTTTTTTTAACGTTTATTTATTTTTGAGACAGAGAGAGACAGAGCATGAATGGGGGAGGGTCAGAGAGAAGGAGACACAGATTCTGAAACAGGCTCCAGGCTCTGTCAGCACAGAGCTTGACGCGGGGCTCGAACTCACGGACGGTGAGATCATGACCTGAGCCGAAGTCGGCCGCTCAATCGACTGAGCCACCCAAGCGCCCCTATTCTTGAGTTTTAAAAGCTCAATAAAATAGGGCTAGATACTTTCCCGATATAGTTAAATATTTCTGAGCCCCAAAATGAGCATCACTTTTAATTGAAAAACCACAGAGGAATTCCAACTAGAAGCATAAAGCAGGTGACTGCAGTCATTACAATGTTCTTTAACATTGCACTGAAGTCTCTAGTGAACACTGTTGGACTAGAGAAGAAAGATATAGGCGCAAAATCGGAAACAAGGAATGAATCACAACATTTGAAAGTGTTTGGTGGTAATCTGGAAAAGCCAAGAAAATAAACTGAGTAAAAGCAGAGACTCAAAAAACCCAGTCAGTGCGGCTATACAGTTAATACAAATAAATCGATGATTTTCGTATATCTAAATAGTAACGAGGGGGCAGATATGAAAGAAGAAAAAAGTCCCATTTACAATAGCAACACAAAAGGATAAGGGGAAAATTCACATGAGAAGTCCAAGCCATACTAAGAAAACTCTGCAAAATTAACTAAAGATAGCAAAGTTTAACAAATGGAAAGATATGCAGATTTTAGTTTGGGAGAACCAACATCATAAAGATGTCATTTTTATCTAACCTAATTTTAAAAATTGATGTGATCTCCATAAAGTTACCAACGTTTAAAAAAATACCATACCTCGAGCAAGGATACATTCCAAATGGATCAAGATTTAAATATAAAACATGAAATCATAAAAATACTGGGAGAAACCATGGAAGGATTCCATTATAGGCTTGGATAGAGAAAGGCTTATCTAAATATAAATCAAAACTCCAAATTAAAAAAAAATTGTTATATTTGACTACATAAAATTAAAAGAAAATTTCGGCATGAAAATGTACCACTTAAAAAGGAAAATATAAATGTTAAACTGCGTTAAAATACTTGTAACTGCTATCGAGAAAAGGAGCTTCTCTCCCTAATATATAAAGAGCTCCTAAATTTTGATAAAATCCAGTGGGAAAATGGGCAAAGAATATAAAAGGAAATACAAAGTATTTTTAAAGATATGAAACTACTCATAAGTAAAATGCAATGTAAAAACTACCCTGAGATACTATTTTTTTTCACCTATCAGATTGTCAAAAAATCTAAAAGGGTGATACAATCTGTTGGGGAGGCTGTAAGAAAAGATTTACTCTCATCCATTGCAGATGGGAATGTAAATTGTTACAACCCCTAGGGAGGGCAATTTGGTAATATCTATTAAAATTACAAATGCATATACTCTTTGACCCAGCTATTCCACTTCTGGGAATGTATCCTAGAGTTATACTGGGTCACATGCAAAATGATCTACATGAATATCTATTGCAGCATTGTTAGCAATAGCAAAAGGTTGGAAGCGACCCAAATCTTCCATCAATCTGAGACTGATTTTTCTTTTAGCTTGCTTTTACACCTTCAAAGTGGGGGGGGGGGGGTTGGGAAATGAGCCCCTGTTCCTAAGCTGCATTCCTTCTTGCCCTGGACTGCCCTCAGTTCTCCTAGTCCTTCCAAGATAGGGGAGCTGTCCCAAGGGGAGATGGCCTCAGGCCCCTTGAGCACATCAGCGTCATGAGAGGGATGAAAAGAAGAGGGAGAAATGCAGAACTCTATCCTGTATGAATTACCAGATTGGAATTTGGCTTTGCTGGGGTCAGTGCAGAGGAAGAAAACAGGTAGCCTGCGAACGTTCTCTGGATGTTCCAAGTATCTCTGTGCCACTGATACTGTTTTGTTTTTTTTTTTTTTTCAAGTCTCGCTTAACTTTTACTTAGGGCAAGATCTGACTAACGTTGCTTAAGATTTACCCTTGCCGTTTCAGTACAGTGGTCCGTTTTTCTAAAAATTCTACAACCGGGAAGAAACGCATGATGGTATTTTTTGCCCAGATACTAATGTTTATGGATACTTAGTGGAACCATAATCAGGGCAAAAATATTCACCACCGACAGCTTTCTAACCTCAGACAAAATATCTAGAAGATATAAATAGAGTCCTGAGTGAGGTTGCACAAACCAAGACTATAAAATGATGGGAAATACTAGTTAGGTGTTCTTCTTCGTGTCTGCATTTACGTCCACTTCTTTGTGGGAACCACGTCATTTTGGTAAAAGCTGTTGTTGCCATCCACTTCTCTGCCATTCAGAGAAAAGCAGTTGAACCTCATCAGCATGTAGACAGCAAGAATTCTGCTGGATGGCCCTAGTTTAAACAGAAACCACGTTGTGTAAAAAGGTTCACTCTAAGTGGGTCAATCTGTGTAAGTTGCACCACTTGAAACACCGAAGACACACTTTTGTGTATCTAGTGTTTGGGGACTTTTTGGGAACACACTATATTTATACTCTATTAAACTAGGTCAGCTCCTTTGTTGGGACAATCCCACAGGGAGCTATGCATTTCACCTAAAGATAGCAAGAAGAGTTCTAGCATTTTCCTGGTCTGTCTCTCCCAACTCATTCTGCTGAAGTCTAATCTAGTAATGTCCTACGTCTCGGTAAATAAACAGCGACTCATTCATTTAAAAATATTTCTTTGGTGTCTAGGGTGAATTCTTCATTGTGCCAGGTGTTATCGGAAATATGAATTCCAGCTGTCAATAAAACTGCTCTCCAAAAGGGTAAGAAGGCATATATATTTATATTTATATATAAAACTATATATATACATACATATATATATATATGTATGTATATATACATATATACATATATGTATGTATATATATATATATATATATATATCACTAAAAAAAGACAGAAAGATGAGTTAGATAAAGCTATTAAATCTAAGGTACCAGAAAGTTACTTAAGACAAAGTGTCCTCCAGGTAGCTAGAAACTAAGACTTTAACTGGAGAGAGCTCGGGGCACAATAGATAGATAGATAGATAGATAGACAGATAGATATAAAAACTAATATGTATACATATATATTAGTTTTTGGTGGTAGCAAATGAAACCCTCGAAAGAGAAAAGAGAGACCTTGACTTACACATAGTTTTTCCCAATTAAAAACTATGAAAATACGTGCCAATCACAAGAACAACATCAAAACTATAGAGATTAACTCGACTGCACGCAATTGGACGCAGATTTGGGGAGTCACAGACTACTCACTGTTTCTTGTGGCATCTAGTCCCACACGCTTCGAGAATAATATTGAATGGCAATTTTGTATTTTAATTCGGGCACCAGTAACCAAATGTGCATCAGATTCAGATGAAATGTCTAAAAATCTGGTGATGTGAAGAATGCCAATTCAGATGGGTTGTCCACCTTAGAAAAGAGAAGGCTTAGAACCAATGATACCTATCTTTAAATAATTGTGGTGGGTGGTGGGTCAGTATTTTTTATTGTTATTCCAGAGACCAGAAATAGTAATTTTTATTGTTATTCCAGAGACCGCAAGTGAACGTTCCAAGGAGGCAATTTTTAGCTTATAATGTGGAATGACTTGCTAACAATTACAGCTGTCCAAGAAAAGTCTGGGGTTTTTGTGTGTTTGTGTGCAACCTAAACAACAGTTGAATGGCACTTGATTAGAGATGTTGCAGATGAAATGCTTCTCAAACTTGAAGGTGCATTTGAATCACCCGGAGTCTTTAACATGCTGTGGATCAGCAAATACACTCTGAGTCTCAAGGACACAGAGAATTTTCTTTCAGTGTGTCGTTTGGGAGTAGAGAAAATTTAAATTCCTCCCATCTTGAGAAGACTATTAATCTATCATTTATTTTAGTCCAATGCAAGGTATTTGTTAGATGTTATTGGGCTTAATAAAAGTCAGGGTTCCTGAGTAATTTGGTAAATTCTAGAAACAGGGAAATGCGTATCCCATGTGGAGTATATTAACTTGATCACACAAAAAAATGTTTCTGGTAGACGTGTTGTAGGAACATGCTTAGAGGTAGGCCAAGTTTCCACTGTGAATATCAAGAACTTTCTGCACCTCAGGGATAATGGTATATCAGCTCAGATTTGTATCCACCTGTAAACAACATACCCCCAGGGTAGTGGGTTAATGTACAAATGTTTACGTTTTTAATAAACATAAAAGTACAGATTTAGACAGCCCAGGGCTGGTTGATCTGACAGCCCTCTGAAGTCATTCGAGACTGTCTCCTATCTTTCTGTTCAGCCATCTTCAGAGCTGACATCTACCCTCAAGGTTATCTTAAGATTCAAGACGTTTGCTGGAGCTCTGGCACTGTGGTCACATTCCAGCACTGGGAAAGAGGAGAGGAGGCTGAAGAAAACACTCTTTTTGAAGCAAACAGCTCAAAAAAATCCATGCAAATGATGCTTATGTCTCATTGGAAAGCACTTGATCACATGACTGAATGTAACTGCCAGGGGGATTGGGAAAGGTGGGTTTCTGAGCTAAGCACTTTCTCTAGGGTTTTGTTTCTCAGGAATAATGAATGGATTAATGTACACTGGGAGTCATCTAGCAGTCTCTACCAACAAATGATGTGTCAAGAAATTGTTATGAGTTGAAAAGGGACACCTGCAAAGGACTTTGTTTTGAAAGAGAAACATGGAAGTAAGAAAAAGAATGACATTGAATGTTGGGAGAGTCTGTATGATTCTTTCTAGGTGTCAAGGAATCCTGGAGATATTGGACTAGACCAGAGTAGTAACACATGAAGTCGAAAGGGAAGGGATTTGGGGACGGCCATAACAAAGGTATGAGTGATGGGGCTTGGTGAATTGACCTCAAGAGAAAGAAGAAAGAAAGAAAGAAAGAAAGAAAGAAAGAAAGAAAGAAAGAAAGAAAGAAAAGAAAAGAAAAGAAAAGAAAAGAAAAGAAAAGGAAAGGAAAGGAAAGGAGAGCCTAGACAATCCATGGGATCTAAAACGGAGGTGGTTTGGAACAGTAATGAATTTGGAACAGAAATGACAAAAAAAAAAAAGCCAAGTTACTGAAGAAGAGGACATATTTTGTTTCAGACATACTAGATTCGCTGTGTCCGTGGAACATCCAAGGGGAGATGTGAAAATGGCTGAACCTTTTATGGTTAAAATTGTCGGCTGGTAGCTCAGGATATAAGTGTTGAAGCGATGGCTTCTGAGGTTTTTCATATACTTCCCACTTCCTCTTGGATGTCTGTTTTATGTCTCCACTGCATATTTTATGTTTCAAAGTGGGACTCTCAACCACCTGCACCGCGCTCTGGGTGTTGAGGACCCAAACGATGTTGGTCTGTTTTAATATTCATCTCAACAACATAAAATGTATAGGCAAATATGCTGAAAATGAGTTAGATAAAATTCTAAAGCCAAATGTAGATTATTTGATATTATCTATTCTTTGAGAACAGTTCCCTTTGAATTTTGAATTATTTCCTCTAATTCAGTCTTCGGATACCTTCAAATTTAATTTAGCCATCTGCTTAAGGGGAATGATAACCCATAAAAGCAAGGTGTCCCAAGTTAGCCAGCTTCCACAGCTCCTCATAGACGAACTCAATTTTCCAAATACCAGCTCTATATACATCTGTTAATTGAGGTGTAGACGAGGTTTCCTGCCTTTTCACAGGCTATGAATCTGATTGTCCCTTGACAGTATATTCCTAATGCCAGAGGTCAGGCTTGTATTAACCCCTTCTGAACCTGCCTGCAAGTGGTTAATGAAAGATCCCTAGAGCACAGCCTTGACCTTCACCTGAGCTCCATTTTCTCTAACTGGATTGGGTTTTCCCCTTCCTCCCTTTGTTCCTTTAGGCTCCAACCAGAGAAAGAGGCCAATTGACCTCCTGGGATATATTAATTACAACATGCTTTGGCGGACTGTGTTTTAGTTTTCCATTATGTTCATGTCATGTTCTTATTGTCCTAAACCACAAAACATCACATAGACTAACTCTCCGGGAGTTTCCTACTTGCATTTAGTCAGGAGAGGACAACCTACCCCATGGGGGTGGAGAAACTCTGATGACACCAAGTCAACAAGTTGAGGACTCCCTTTCTACCTTCCTAAAGCTGCCAGAAGTATCGGTCACCCCACAGACAACTGGGTAAATGCTCGGCCATTCTCTGCGGGAAGTCTGGACTTTTTGGAAGAGACTGAAATTTGTTTTTAAATCAGAAAGCTGAAAATGTCGAAACATGAATCATTTTGAACGAAAACATTTCAAAATCCAAGAGAGCTTTCTCATTATTAACGTCATAGCGATGCGCAGAGCTTTGTGGTTAAAAACATGCTCTCACTTTCTGCCCCTCGCCATCCTTTGACATAGGCATGGTGGGTGCCACATTCATTTTACAGAGAAGAACGAGACACTGAGAGAGCTTAGTTGCTTGCTCACGGCCACATGGCTGACTCCGTGGCAGAGCTGAGATATGTCTTACGCTCTTTCGTTTCCCTCCAGTGAAAACATTGGCCAGTGTTTGCTTACCTACCAGGTAGGACAGTACAGACTGCTCTAAGTCACGGATGTCAAATACGTTGGATCCCCTGAACTGAACTGCCTCTCTGAATGTATTCTACTCCTTTTCCCCATGTGCCTACACAACATTCCCTCCTCGCCTGCAAGACCCCTCGAGTTTATGCTATGACTTCACCAAGCTACTCTCCACTCCCCAGACAGACCACACCATGTCTGTATACCTACAACTTTGCTCCCAGTACTCCTTGTGCTAGGTTCTTCCTCCCCCACTTTGCCTGTCTGCTCTGAAACCCACTATGGTTCTATTTTTCTGCTGCAAAGCTTATTATTCCTTCTTTATAACTCTCATAACAGAAGGTTTAATCATGTACTTCTATCAATGAGACAATGGAATTAAAGAGCTGGCACAGAGTTCAGGACATAGTGTCTATTCACTAAATGTTGGTTATGATGATGAGGGTGATTTCTCTTAGTCTCCTTTTTTTAAATTTCTTTTTTGAGTGTTTATTTTTGAGAGAGAGAGACAGCACGAGTGGGGGAGGGACAGAGAGAGAGAGGGAGACACAGAATCCGAAGCAGGCTCCGGGCTCTGAGCTGTCAGTGCAGAGCTCTACGTGGGGACCGAACCCATGAACCGTGAGATCATGACCGAAGTTGGACGCTTAACTGACCGAGCCCCCCAGGTGCCCGTCTTCTATTAGTCTCTTAACTCAAGCATAAAGGATATTTTCTCTGTATTTGGCACAATAATATGTCACATGGTAAGAAATCCTTAGTTATTTTTTAATTAATTTATAGGTTGCCTATACAGCCAACCTATAAATAGCAATAAAGGCAACATTTACATTAGTTTATAATGGAGAGTGAGGAGGTGGGTGTAAATAACCTTGGCCATGATAGTTTGAAAGGAATGGAGCTGAATCACAAGCACGTAGTATCCATGCGTTTGAAATGAGCTTAGAGAGCATCTAGCTTATCGGTGCTCAAAGTGTAGGCTCCCAACCAGCAGCAGTGCCTGGGAACTTGTTAGAAACGCAGATCTCCAGCCGCACCCAAGATTTGCCGAGACAGAAACTCTGTTTTCACAAGCCTTCTAAGTGATTGTGACTCACAGTAAAGTTTGAGAACTGCTGGTCTAGTCCAATTATCTAGCTCCACAGAAGAGACCGTCAAGGCACAGAGAGGTCAATGGGCTGGCCTGAGGTCGCACAGCCGGTCAAGGGCAGAGATGAGGCTAGCACTGTAATCTCATGACCACTGGACTTTAATATGGGTCCCCATTGCTTCTTTATTCTTTTTTAAAAAGATTGTTCTTTCTCCAGTTCATAGTAAGGTAACCATAGTCACGGTTTGGCAGTAACTCGGGCCGGAATTATTTGCTGGAGTAGCAGAAAGTCTTAAAGCCGGGACACTGGAGTACGTTTGGGGGCTTACCCAGTTATCCTCTGTGTAGCTCTCCGTGGCACCCCTGCAAGAGAAACCTGCTGTGAGAAGTCAGCTGACAGCCTCCAACTGCTGTGTCTTTTGGGATCTGCCTCAGTGTCAGAGCCAAGGGCATGGGCGCCCCACTGCCGATCGAGCATGGCATGGGCCCTAGGGCCTGGCCATCTGCTCAGTGTGAGATTCTTTTACTAGTAAGCTTCCCTTTGGAGCTCCCTTTGGGTTCTGGGACCCACAGAGGTGCCGGTCAGTCTGAGGCTGCCTCTTTCCCTTCCCTGCGCTCTTGCAGGAGTCAGACCCCCCCTGTGACCCGAAGGCTTTCGTGTCTGCTTCAGTCCTTTAGGTTTCATGAGAGCGACCCCCAATAAATCTCTTCTGCTTCTAACTCCACCATAGCATCTGATTCCGGCCTGACCTGAACTCACACACTGCTCTCCTTGAGCCTCAGTTTCCAGATTACGAGTACGTGACGTTGGAAGGGTCCATTCCCTAATACAGAATGGGGACACAGTGCATGGCTGCTATGTTGTGACTAGTAACAAAGTTGTCACCATCTCAAGGTTATTATGCCTACGTGAAGGCACTGACATAAATGTGTGTGGCAGAGACATCTATTACTGATGGAATAGTCAGGCGATCACCCATATTTCCACCCCCGGTAGGGTGATATGATAAGTTCTGGCCAACGTGTTATGAGCTACAGTGATGCTTTTCCAACTTAGGCCCAAATATGGAAGGATGCATGTTTTCTAAGGCTGGCACAGCAAACTCCAAAGGCACCTGTTTAGTTAGGATAATGGAGCCATCATCAGCCTGTGAGTGAGCTAATGTGGAACCCAACTCCCAGCAAGCCTACAATGGATATGACATGTGACAAGAAATAAAGCTTTAGTGTATTAAGCGCTGAGATTTGAGGCTTAATTTGTTACTGCAGCTTAAACTGTCTTATCCTGACTAAAACAATAATTTTTTGCAAAGTATGTATTGCCATGGAAATATAAGATATTTTCATTTTAACTGCTCACTTTCTAGCGTTGTTCGTGGTTGCATGGGGGAGAAAATGTACCATCATAAGGACTAAGATCTAATTCAAAGACAGAAGGAAAATAAAGCTTGACTTAGGAATAAAATTCTCAAGCTTAAGATAGGAAAAATCAGTCATTTTCAGGGGAACCCTACTGGAAAATTCTTACTTGAAAAAAAATCCTAGAGTTTTACCTGAAATATTTTCATTTGTGGGACAGCTGGGGGGTTCAGTCGGTTAAATGTACGACTCTTGATTTCAGCTTAGGTCATGATCTCATAGTTTCATGAGTTCAAGCCCCGCATTGGGCTCTGCCCTGACATCATGGAATCTGCTTGGGATTCTCTCTCTCCGTATCTCTTTCTGCCCATCCTCTACTCATGCTGTCTCTCTCAAAATACACAAATTAACTAAAAAAAATTTTTAAAGGAAAAATTTAGTTGAGTACAAATTAGACATAGTCATAGCCTTCTGTGAGTTTTATAATCTAATTAGGCAGTGGATGGTCGTTTTTCCCAAATGAGTTTTGTAGTGTCAGATAATCAGTATTATTCAACTTCTGTATTTTTGTAACATTGCACTAAAACTGGGCGGAACAGGACGTTTCTAAAATGGTGCCAGTTCCTGTGTAAGTTGACTTGCATACACTGGGGGCGGTTCAACTGAAGCTGGAGATCTGCTGGTTTTGACCTTTTCAATAGTTGGTATGTGCATTAGCTGGCAATTCTGCTCTTCCAGCCCTTAGAACACAGCCAACCTGCAGGACGGGGTGGCGACGGCCGGTCGGTCAGAACAGAGAATAACGAAAAGGTCAAAACAGGGTAAGGACCGGACATCACTGTCTCCATAACATTTGACATTTCATCTCCTTCTTGCCATCGGACAAATGGCAAGCAGAGTTGGTTCATGTGCTCTTTTCCAGGGATAAGATTTCAACCAAAAATGTCTTGAAGAGAGCCAACGTCTTGGATTTGGAAACAGAGAAGAGAATACTTCTAGGTCTCTTTGAAGACAGAATCAAAACTTGTAAAACTTGGAGCTTCTAAGAGGCGTAACCTAGAAAAGGCATTTGTGTGGAGAGGACCACTTGACTACCCTTGGGTGCTCGTAACTTAACACGAGAGAGCAATACTGGATCATTCCCTCTGCGGTTGGCCTAAAATTAAGGGATGAATTGCAGTTATTTGTATGGCAAAAGCGGAGAAAGGGTGAGTTGAAGGGCTCTGAAAGCAGAACGCACTAAATAAATATCCAATGGCAACAGACATAGGGACAGCTCTCACGCAGTGAAATGGTAGTAGCCTGGGGAATTACCTCATTTTATAATCAACCTGTTGCTTCTAAGATCCCAAACGGTACTCAACCTAGTTTCCTTTTAAAACGGTTCCACTGAGGGGCGCCTGGGTGGCTCAGTGGGTTAACCATCCGACTCTTGGTTTCAGCTCAGGTCATGGTTTCAGCTCAGCTCATAGTTCGTGAGTGCAAGCCCCATGTCTGTGCTGTCAGCCCAGAGCCTGCTTGGGATTCTCTCTCTCCTTCTCTCTCTGTCCCTCCCCCACTCATGCTCTCTCTCTCTCTCTCTCTCTCTCTCTCTCTTTCTCTCAATAAAAATAAACTTAAAAATAAAATAAAATCTTGGGGCGCCTGGGTGACTCAGTCAATTGAGCGTCTGACTTCAGCTCAGGTCATGATCTCACAGCTTGTGGGTTCAAGCTCCACATCGGGCTTGAAAAAAATTTTTTCATTTAAAACTTTTTAAAAATTAAAAAAAATAAATAAAACAAAATCTTCAAAACAAAACAAAACAAAATGGTTCCATTGAAAATGTGTAGCATCTTGTCAGGGTACAGTTTCCAGAACCTTGTATCTTAGGAAACAGTTGTTCTCCCATCTTTCTTCCTAACGCCTCCTTCTCTCCCTTCCTTCCTTTATCCTTTCCTTCCTTCCTTCTGGTGGGATTTATTTGTCTGCATAGCTGTCTAGGGGATGTGTTTCTATCTTCAAGTCATTGGACAGTTTGGTCAAGCTATAAAATGTATAAAATGGGGGAAGAAATGACAGGAAGTCTATGTGAGATACAAAACAAAAACCCAAATTAAAACGAACGAAAATAAACCCTGATGGTTAGTTGTCATTTTACAGTTTTGTTTGTTTCACTTGGTACTGTTGACCCTTAGCCAGAGAAGTTAGAGAGCCTGTGTCTCGTTCACAATCCTTCCACTATTTTCCTGGGCAACTTTACCGCAGGTTCAGACTTAACTAAAGTTTGTTTCCCCTTTCAACGCACGTGCCAGGCTTTAATCCAGGAGCTCTCACGTGTCATCTCACTTCATTATTATAAAAGTTCAAAGAGGTTAGAATAACTATACCATTGACCCCTGAACAACAGTGGGGGGAGGGGTACTGACTCCCAAAGCGGTCAAAACTCCATGTACGAGTGTTGACCCCCCCAGGGGTGCCTGGGTGGCTCAGTCCGTTAAGTGTCCGACTTCGGCTCAGGTCATGATCTCGCGATTCACGAGTTCCAGCCCTGCATCTGGCTCTGTGCTGACAGCTCAAAGCTTGGAGCCTGCTTTGGATTCTGTGTCTCCCTCTCTCTCCTGCTCCTCCCCCACTCACGCTCTGTCTCTCTCTCTCTCTCTCTCTGTCTCTCTCAAAAATAAACATAAAAAAAGGGGGCGCTCATGGGTGGCTTAGTAGGTTGAGTATCCAACTTCAGCTCAGGTCATGATCTCACAGTTTGTGGGTTTGAGCCCCACGTTGGGCTCTGTGCTGACAGCTCAGAGCCTGGAGCCTGCCTTGGATTCTATGTCTCCCTCTCTCTCTGCCCCTCCCCCGCTTGCACTATGTCTCTCTCTCTCTCAAAAATAAATAAAAATTAAAAATTAAAAAAAAAAATCAAGTGTTGACTCCCCCCAAACTTAACTCCTAATAGCCTACTATTGAACAGAAGGCTTCCTAATAAAGAGTCGACTAACACATATTTTGTATGTTATTTGTATTTTATACTGTATTCTCACAATAAAGCAAGCTAGAAGAAAATATTTTTTAAAACATCGTAAGTAAGAGAAAATACATTTACAATACCGTACTGTATGCATCAATAAATATCTGCATATAAGCAGACTCTGCGGTTCCCATACTCGTATTGTTCAGGATCAACTGTAAATCCTGATCTGTCGGGGACAGTCTCAGTACCCAGTCCCTGGCTTCCTGATCCCAGATCTGTCTGGATAGTCCCAGTACCCGGTCCCTGGCATCCCATCCAGGCAAAACTTCTTTCACTCTCTAAAGTTTTGTAAGCTGGAAAATGAACGACACAGTCACCCTCCATAGGGGAAGTATTACGATTACATTCTATTTCTAGGCCTTTCTGGGTCTTAATTTCTTTATTGATAAAAATGGGATGCTTGAGCAAGTTCCAGTAAACGTCCCCTTTTTGCTCTGATGTCTGTGATTCCTTGTGTATTTATAGATATCTAGCATCAAAACTTTCTATCTGCTTTGAAAGGACTCTGCCTTGGGGCACCTGGGTGGCTCAGTCGGTTAAATGTCTGACTCTTGATTTCGGCTCACGTCGTGATCTCATGGATCTTGGGCCTGAGCCCCATGTCAGGCTCTGCACCGTCAGATTCTCTCTCTCCCTCTTTCTCTCCGCCCCTCCGCTGCTCACACACTGGCACACACACGCACTCTCTCTCTCTCTCAAAATAAATAAGTAATCATTAAAAAAAGAAAAAAGGACTCCGTCTCAGCAACGTGTCAACACTGAAAAGGGGAAAGGAAATCCTCCCCTTCAGGACAAGAAATAAAAATTTTTAGGGCAAAAAGAATGGTGAAAAGAATTTGCATGCGTTATACTACCAGACTGCCTGTGATGTCCCCAAGAGTTCATGGAAGATTATGCAGTTTACGCAGAGCAGGTACGGTATACCAAAGGACAACGGGGCAGGGTGACAAATACCTAACATGAGAACATGTACACCTAAAATAATTTTATAGACCTAACATGACCAAGTAACGATACGGTTAGACCTAATACATTTCCATTTAGAATCGTTGTAAGATTATGAACTGTTTCAGTTGTAGGTTACTTTTCTTATATGCTGGGGTTTTCTCTTTCACATGTTTGCTCGTGTTCTGTCTAGAACATAATCTTCACTTTGCCCACGGGCACACCCCGCGGGAGAATGGTGTAGTGGAAAGAGCTTGGGCTTTGGAGTCAAATACTTGAGTTATGATCTCGCCCTGCCAGTTATTGAAATGCATGCTGCTTAACTTTTCTTTGAGACTCAGTTTCCCCATCCATAGGGCAGAAATAACAATCTAAGTTTAAAGGAATGTTCTGAAAATTCGGGGAGGGGGTGTTGGCACGTGACTGGCACTGACCAAATGTTCCTGTGTCCCAACCCACCCCCAAAGAGGTGTCTGTATGAAATGCACCAAATAAGTACCGTGGCATGTCATATCTTTATGAGCCTAAATCTCTCGTTTTGAAGGCTGCTCAAACACCAGTAGGTGCGAACTTACCAGGTGATGATGTTATGGCTAGCAGCAATGGTAGCTTGATTTTTAGCTCTGCTGCCTTGCACGGCCTTGGTTTTTGAGGAAAAATTCTCTGCCTTCTCCTAGGCTGTCTATAAGTCTATTGATCCCCCAAGGCTGACGTAATGTTCTCTTTACATGGGATACTTAATAAAGGCAAACTGTCATCAGCTCGTGTCCAATATATCCCCCCAAATGGAATACCCGTGTCTTTCAAGCTAGGAGAAAGCTAGGATCAGATCTCACCTGTGGTATTGGATCCCATCCCAGATGCCACACTTTGAAAGCGTCACATGTGTACTTTTAGGATTAATGGGCCTGGGATGATCAGAGAGTAAAATCTCAAACAGCTGTAGCCAGGAGGAATGTTTGAAAGTGTTTTGGTATAAATGTTACTCTGATGGGAGCACCTTTTCTGGCTTGAAAATGACCAATTCTGGACTAACATGAGCAGGATGTGTTTTCCTTCTGGAAACAACACAGAGAGACCAGAGAGGCATCTGAGGGAGGGACAAAGAGACAAAGAAACAAGAAAATTCAAAGAAAACGCGGAAGAACTTAGGGAGAACAAATCATTGCCAGAAGGAAAAGGAACAGGTAGCAGACACTGCACATAAATATTTCTCAACAACCACTACGAAGTCTTGCTATTTCAAGTAAATGTTAAGCACTCACATGACAGAGTCTGATCGTTTTTTTTTTTATTTTTTTGTATATTTCATAACCAGTGACAGTGTAGACCCAATGCAGATCATCTAGGACAAAAACAGCATATGAGGAATCTGAGTCATGGGGCCTCCAAGACACCTGTCTTGGTGGAAGAATGGTTTTTACCTTCCCAGAAGCTCCATCGCCTTCCAAAGGCGAGTAAACAAAACTAAACAAAAATAATAATCTTTACTATGGACAACGGGTAATTTCTTAGTCTTGGGGGAAGGGTGACTAAAAGTCTCTTTGGAGAACCTTGTTACGTTAACTGATCTGTCATGTACAGTGGAAGCAAAAATGCTATTTACTACGTAGTTATAATTTTAAACCAAATATTCTAGCTCCTCTTTCTAATGTGATTGCCCACTCCTCACCCAATCTCTACTAAAGACATTCTGAAACCATCATGGAATGTCCTAGACAATTCTCCAAGCCTCCCACAGCATTCCCAGACCTTTGTACCAGTATTTAGTGGAAGGGAATTCAAAATGCATATCAAGATGTCTACTATTTATTTAGCAAATATTTACTGAATATGGACCAAGTTCCAGACACTGAGCTTGGTACTGAATATCACTGCTTCATGACATCTAAAAATGTTCACTATCAAATTTATAGAAAATCATATGACTTTTTATCCTATTGTATGAATTAGTGAATCCTATTAACCTCTTTCTTTTTTGTTTTTGTTTTCACTTTTCTAAAGCCCCATTTAAGTTTTAACAGTGTTAAAGACGGTCACATACTCTTAATCATTCCAGTTGAAATTCTGACGCCAAAGTAGAAAAGTTGCCTATCATTCCTTCCAAAATGGTGTTAGATGCGTGACTCAAACACATAATGAGTCACCAACTAGATGGTAAGGAAATTCCCAATTATATTCTATGGTGAATGATAGGAGGAACTAGGGATATTTAGTCCAGAGAAATACATGCTCCTGGTAGCTATTTTAAACATCTGAAGGGTCATGGAGTAGAAGAAAGATTTGGAGTATAGTAACTGATACTCAAATGCAAAACTGGAGTATGAGGTGAAAACTACATTGCCAAAAATCTGCTCAGAGAGGATCTATGTAATAGCAATGGTGAAGATAGGATTGGTATTGGAAGGCAATGAACGTAAAGATAGAAGAGGAATTTGGCAGAGCAGGTGTAGAACAGTTTCAAACATCAGATTGCGGCGTGGGTCATAAATCCACTTCAACGCTGAAAGGCAATAATTCCGAGGGAATCAAATGAAGACGAGGAACAAGTCATATAACAAGCTCATCTGAGTTATAGAAGATGGGAAAGTATAAAAGTGAAAGAAGAAAATCCATATAGCTGTAGGAAGGTTTTCTGTGGGAGAAACCCAAACCCGCATAGAGATGAGAAGACAGAAGTCTCTCATGAATAATACCTAACGCACTGGGATTGGGCAGCCGGTCTCCGATACTGTGCCTAAAGCAAAGGTAATTGAATACCAAGAAAGAGACATACAGTGGTCCGAAGAATATAAAATCTGAGCACATTAATATTTCTGTCAATTTAACCAAGAGTGTTATGGCATATGTGTCACTGGGAATGACAGAAGCTATTACTGAAATGAGATTAGAATCTTTTTGAAATATCAACAGAAGCATTATAGTTGGTAACATTCCCATCTCGAATAGATGACACTGATGTTACGCAATCAACGTTCTAGAGGGAATTGCATACAGAATTACAGACCGCATCATTTTGCTCTATATTGATTTTTCCCCGAGGAGTTCTTGATTAGCTGTCCGATCAATTAGTTTTCCTCAATCCCAAGTACAATATCAAATTTCTCTGTGTTTTTTATTTTTTCCTTTGGAGAGAAATAAGGTATATCTGGGTTTCCTTCTACTTATTATGACCGCCAGAGTGTCAATTGATTGGCCAAAAACATGGGTGAATGAGCTGTGCTGTAACGTCTGGTGCTGGCTTCTTCGGTCTCATCTTTGCAGTGTTGGTCAGGGTTAGCTTGTGTCTCAGTTGGGTCAGTGTAGTGTGAGCTCTGTGTTCCGGGTTTTACAACCCCCTCAAGCGCAAAATGTAGTAGGAGGAAACTTTAATTTGGAAGTCTGTTTACCTCCTCTTTCCCACCCTCTAATGATTCAAGCAGCATCAAGAACTTGCATTATAATAATGCTACCCTGAAGGTAGGGCTGATACCAAACAATGAGTTAAATTCTTTACTTTTGACCTCTTACGTAGATTTGGGGAGATGTAAAGCAGAAAAAAGCAGTCTTCAAAGCCATTCCTTCTACTGCAAGAACCAAACCTTGGTTTGTGATCCAGAAACATGCTTGTCATTCAAAGCACTTGTATATCAAAGCAAACTTCCCCATAAGAGGTCACGGAAACTCAGATGATTCGTTCCGCAACCTCAAAATATTCATGTAAAAACGATTACGGTACTGTAATATAATGAAAAATAGTAAAGAAATGCAAGGTATAAAGAAAAACAAATTAACCTGCACTCACCTTTGAAAACCTTCATGGCTGGTGTGAGGGAGACAAGAGAGGGGAGGGTTTAGTGTAGGACGACTTTCACGACCACTAACGGAATCACTGCTATCTATTGGCTCAACGGAATCTTTTTCTGCACAGGACCATTGTATATGCTCACATGGATGTTGACTACAGTACAGCATTAATAAACTCTTGTCATAAACTGTATTTAATGTAACTGGCAACAAGGCAGTAGAGGAAAGAGTCTATATCTGCAGGCAGCCTGACCTAGAATGAAGAAAAGCAAAGGACTGTCCATAGATGCTTTGAAGGGACAAAACACACACTACTGCTGGTATTTTTCCAACGTTCTGAAAAATCACTGATTTTTGCCAAACACCACGGTCTGAGACTGAGCATCCGAGCATGGGAGACGATCACCCACAATCCCGCAGAGAGAGAGAGAGAGATAGGAAGAGAGAGAGAACCATTGGCTCAGTTGTGATCATGTGACATTCGTCGTCTCATACTACTCATATGACAAGACATCGCTCGTTTATCAAGTTAAAATTTGTTTGAAATGTTTGCTCGTCTTGTGGGACACTCGCAGAACAGGTTACTCGCAATCCAAGGTTTTACTGTATTTGAAATAGAAAATGAATTGTTTGGCTTCTTTGGCTTTAAATGTGGCAGAGCCAAGGCCTAGAAGATTCAAAACATAGTATTGCAAGAACAAGTGGGTAATGTAAACACAGATAGGAACTCTAAGAAAGAATCAAAGGGAAATGCTAGAAAATAAAAACACTGTGGCAGAAATGAAGGATGCCTTTGATAGGTTCATCAGCATGGCCAAGGAAAGAATCAGTGAATTTCAAGATATGTCAATACCTCAAAAACTAAAACGTGAAAAAGAAAAGACAATGAAAAAAAATGGAACAAAAACACCCGAGATTTGTGGAACAATTACAAAGGGTGTAACGTAAGTGTAATGAGAATATCAGAAGGAGAAGAAAGAAAGGAGCAGAAGAAATATTTGAAGTAATACTATCCAAGAAGTTTCTAAAATAAACAATAGGCACCAAACCACATATCTAGGAAGTTCAAGACCACCAACCATGGCAAGTACCAAAAAAAATCTATAGCCAGGCGTATCATGTTCAAACTGCAAAAAACTCAAAGGCCAAGAGAAAATCGCAAAGAAAGTCAAAGGTGGAAAAAACACGTCAGTTATAGAGGAATCAGGAGAAGAATTAAATCAGACTTCTCTCCACAAATCATGCAAGCAGGAAGTGAGTGAGATATTTCTTTCCCTTTCTTCTTTCTTTCTTTCTTTCTTTCTTTCTTTTAATATTTTTCTTTATTTTTTGAGAGAGAGAGCACGAGTGGGGGGAGGAGCAGAGAGAAAGAGGGGGACAAAGGATCCGAAGTGGGCTCTGAGCTGTCAGGGTGATAGCAGCAAGCCCGAAGCAGGGGCTCAAACTCACAAACCAAGAGATCATGACCTGAGCAGAAGTCGGATGCTCAACTGATTGAGCCACCTACGTGCCCCAAGTGAAATATTTAAAAGAAAAGTACCCACAAACTAGAATTCTGTATCCAGGGAAATCATCCTTTAAAAATAAAGGAGAAATGCTTCTTTAGACAAACAAAAATTCATGGTATTTGTTGCCAGTAGATCTGCCTTGTCAGAAATGCTAAAATAAATTCTTCAGAGAGAGGAAACAATGGTAGAAGTTAGAAGCTTGGATCTACACAAAGAAGACAAGAGCATTAGGAAAAGAACATATGAAAGTAAAATAAAATCTCTTCCTTTTCTTATTCTTTTTTAAATAACTTTTTAATTTGAGAGAGAGAGAGAGAGAGCACAAATGGGAGTGGGGGAGGGGCAGAGGGAGAGAGAGAGAATCCTAAGCAGGCTCCGTGAACAGCATGGAGACCAACTCGGGGCTTGATCCCACGACCCTGGGATCATGACCTGAGCTGAAATCAAGCATTAGATGCTCAACTGACTTAGCCACCCAGGCATACCTCTTTTTCTTATTCTTAATTGATCTAACAGATAGCAGCTTGATCAAAATAATAAGCGATAGGGTGTTTGCAGGTTATGACACAGACAACAGCAAGGCTATGAAGGACAGGAGGGAACAATTGGGAATACTCTGTTATGAGGCACTTGCACTGCCCATGAAGGGGTACAGTAATATTTGAAAGTGAACTTGGATTAGTTACAAACAAATGTTGCAAACTCAAGGGTGATTGCTAACAAACAAAGAAAACGTCACGGTATAAATAGCATATGCCAGAGTGAGGAAGACTGTGATAGTGCTAGAATTCACTTAAATGAGAGCAGAGCTTGATCAAAGAACGGAGAAAGGGTAGATTAACAGGGATGCTTTACAGCCCCTGAGAAATGGCCCATGTCTCAGCTGGGGTTGGAGATGAAAGGGATAATGGAACCCCTGATGGACATACCAGACAAGCTGCAAGGATTCCAAAATAGAATGTACCATTTTCTAATTTGCCCTGTGCAGTCGGCCTGCTAGAAAAATTCCAGGTCCAATACTGGCATTTGAGTGACCAAGTAGCAACTGTGGAAGGAGACTGACAGATGGGTCTGAGGGCAGCTTTGAGCTCCGCCAACCACGACGAAGCATGAGAAAAGTGGCTGAATATTCAGAGCCCCCCAAGAGGAGCCTCAGAGTCGGGATGGGGAGGACACAGGTGCATGGGATTTTTAACTGGGGGCCATGGAGAGATTGCAGGCACGGACAAGTGCAGCCTCATGGTTTCCATTAAATTTTAGCTTCTGTTTGTCACAGCTCCCTACTCCATGATCTCTCTCTGTCTCTCCTTTAAGAATTCAGCTCTTACTGTTAATAGCCTAATCTTCTCCATAGTTCCCAAGACTAAGTGCAGAGTTGAGAGGATCTTATTAGCTTAGCTTATTACTGCGTAGAGATTTAGAGATTTCACGGCAACTGGCTAGCCTAAGGATTGGTCAGTCTCGAATCAGTTGTTCACTCTGGCCTGACTTGGTAAAGGTGGATGAAGTACTCTTAGTTGAGAATATGGCTGTCCAGGGATGCGCCTTTAATCCCTCAAGAGTTGCTGTGTGCCAGGTGGTTTCCTAGGAAAAACTTGTGGGCATGGCAAGCATAATACTTAACCTTGACTTGCCTGATGATAGATAGATGATAGATAGGTAGATAGATAGATATTTAGATAGATGATAGATAGATAAATAGATAGATCAATTGATCGACAAACTAATCAAAACTATTCTATAATCAATAATCTATGGTAAAAGTATTCCATAGCACTATTCTGTAATCAGTAATCAATGATAAAAGGAAATTAAGGGTACAAAAATAATAATATGTAGCGAGGGTCAGAAGTTATGGTGTTAGTACCTTTCTTTATCCTTTTCATGTCATTCCTTAGAAAAGTCATGTCAGTATTAACAATAATAAAAGCTAACATTTGCTAAATACCTATTATGTGTCCAGCATTCTGTTAGATGCTTTATATAGAATAATTAATTTAATTCCCCTAACAATCCTGTGAGTTGGGTACTGATATCTCACACCACTAATGAAACTGAGTCTGAGAAGGTCAGAAATTCATACACATAATTTTTCTGCTTATAAGAGGCGACATTTACACATTTTTTTCCCTCACAAAATGCCCCTGGTTGTACTTGGAAACAAATTCATTTGTGAGAGCAAAAATAAAAGTAATTTAGAGATAAGAAAAGAGAAGGAAACTAAAATAAGCTGCAGAAAGAAGCTTGGTTTAGATGTAGCACTTTTATAAAAACAATTAAACCTTAATTGGTTTCTGCAAAAAAACTTAAGGAATCCTAGGAAGCTTTAAATGGAAGCTAGAGCTCTATGAGATGTGAATTTTATAATCTTGGTTTGTAAGAGACCGAAGGAAACAGAAAAATTGGATTTTTGCTTGGGTTTTGTGACTTGCTTACTGCAGAACTTTGACCAAGCCCCATCACCTTTCTGGAATTACAGTCACCACCACCAAAGAGCCCTCATCATACGCTTTTATGAACGTGGAATACTGGATAGGAAGAGGGTTGATATTTTGGATGAGCAAGTCTGAGTCCTTAGCCTGAAGACCAGAGAATAAGCATCACGCATATCATATGACAAGGATGCAAAAGTGACAGAGAGACAGTCCTAGTGAGTCCTCAAGAAACCCACTAATGAACGTAATGAACACATAAGGACAATGTATGGCCCGCTATAGTGAAAATCTTTGGTAAACAGATGCAAGAGCAGAACATTATTCCTCTCCTCACCCCACCTGGCCCATCAGTAAAGGCACAAGATTGCATCTTGCGTGCCAACTCCCATTAGTTGTTAGCAGCCTGGAGTCCCGTGCGGACTGATCAGTGACTTTGTCCAGGTCAAGCAAGAAAGAATGTTGCAAGTTACCAAGGATTTAGGAGAGAAAGTGCGGGGGGGGGGGGGGGATGTGCATAGAGGAAGAATTCCAAGATGGCTTTGGAGTTACACTGAACTGGGTTAGAAATCTCACTGTGTCGTTTAACCATGTGACCTTGGACAGCCTGAGTCTCAGCTTCTTTGTATCTGTAACGTAGTATCTAATCCCTATATTTTGTGCCGTGTTAGCTAGGTCATTACACAAAACACCTAGCCCGGTTTCCGACAAATAGTAGTTGGCCCATATATTTTTGCTTCTTTGACTGGCAATCCAACTTTTTCAACAGATGACAAGGTAGCCGGGAGGTTCTTGGTGAAGTGGTCATTGTAAATGAGGGTCCAGTCATCATGCATCAGTGAGGACTCTAGACTCCTCTCCTCTCTGAAGACATCCCTCAGGACTTATGCTACATTTTTGCTTAATCATTTACAACTTCACACCTTAGATTTTACGTATTTTCTTATCATCTTCCTCCTTTTCCCCTTCCTACAGTTTTCCTCTGCTTTGCGGATTTGCTATACCACTGAATGGCACTAAAGTTTATCTAGGGACTCAATACACAAAACCTGGGAACCAAGGGTGCCTTCAAAGGCTACCATTTTGATCACAGGAATCCACGTCCAAAGTTATGAAGGAAAGACTCTCACAAAGTCTCCCTCCTAGAGATCTGCTCTGTTCTCTGAAGAACCTGTATCTCCCTGCGGTCAAGTCCATCACAACCTCCCTTATCACCATGGAAGTCTCAAGCAGCTATGGCGAAGGCCTTCAAATACCCGCGTCACTGTTTAGATCCATTGTATGACTGAATAAATGGAAACGGCCAAATGTTTTTTTCCCTTTCCTTTATATGTGGGTTCCCCTAGACCTCCTGGCCTCCCCATGCCCTTTGCTGCATGCATGAACAGAAACTGCCTCCCAGAGCAGATCTGCAAAGGATTTTTCTGGCTGAGGCAACCTGAGGTCAAGAAACCACACAGCTGTCAGCTCACAGTTACAGTCTGAGAGGAAGAGAAGCCTGAGGCTTGGGTATTAGGCTCCCACACCGTCAGCCTCCTCCCCAACATTTCAGCTGAACAATAACCACCATTGATACAAGAAAGAACAAAGCGACTTCCCAAATATTTCTTTCTTTCTTTTCTTTCCTTTTTTTTTTTTTTTTTTGTGCCCAGTATGCAATGCTTCCTGTTTCTCTAGTAATGAAAATGTGTTCATCTGTCAAACGGAAAGCTGCCCCACTGCTTAGGTGCAGAGAACTTCAATCACAGCAGCTGCTGCGACCAGACCAAGAGCCAAGCTCCTCATTTGTTTTGGCTAACGCTGAAGAATCAGTTTAGGCATCCCCTAGAACAAAATGGTGCACGGGAACAGAGCCAAGCTATGGAAGAGAAGCAGCAAAGTTGCAACAGATTATTTGTCTGCTAAAACAGAAGGAGAAAGATATCAAAACCTGGATTCATTTGAGTCCAGCCTCCCTAACATATTCTCTATTTGCAACACAGATGATTTCCTCTAATATCGTTCAACAGGTGCTAAACTGTAGCTTTTCTGGAGATTAATCATTGCAGCCTTGGGCCACAGAGGGTCAGGAAGTAACAGGGCGTCGCCCAGAATGCTTAGGCTATTTCTGCTGGGGACTCAGCAAGGGACACACTATGTATTTTGTAGGAGCTTGCAATGGTAATCGTGATAAAGTATCCTCGCCTTCTGTGTTCCCAAAGCACCGCATTATTTGCTTCTGTGACTCTTAGGCTGTGAGCTTCGTAAAAGAGAAATCTATCTTTTATTTAACTCTTATTTTCAGACGCTAGCACATAGTAGGCACTCCGTAAATACAGGCTGAATGGTTTATTTGTTGAACTGAATTGCATGGACATACAACTTGTCCATCTTTCAATTTCATTAGGGAGGGTTTGAGCAAGTATGGTCATTTTGGACAATTTATCAGCAATGTTGCTCATAAATATTCCATTTTCACCCATTTGAGGCCAAGACCAAGGCTACAAGATGCAAATCATTTATTTGGATCATCAAGCAAAACCCATTTTTGGGGCTCAGTTGGCCAGCTAGCTGAAAAAAGGTAGAGCTTAGGAACACGAGAGGACTTCACTTTTTCCCCAGATTTATGAGAAAACGGCTAACTGAACTCCCATTTGAATATTGTAGATCTGATTAGAGAAGGGAAAAAAAATGAAGCCAAACTCTAGGCAGGACAAAAATGGGATTAAATGGAAATCTCAAAATACTTCAATGCCTCACAAACTTTGATGGTGTAGCTCCAGCCTGGATAACTTTTGCAGGATTGTTCTCAAATTGGTCAGCCTTTTCTGTATAGGCTTGGGTCCCAGGAAAGGTCTAAATTAGGTAACTCTCTAGGACGAGACAGACGAATACCCAGCAGTAGTAGTGGGTGTTGTAGCAGGCTGTTGACTGCATTTCCAAGTCTTAGATTATGTAGTTGTGAGAAATAAACCCACTGACCCAATCAAAGGAGGGACGCCGAGACTCAGAACACAGCGAGGCAAGGCTTTAATCGACGTTCTCCCACCAGCGGGTATCTGATGGACAGGCACACTCAGGTCAGTTCCAGCAGGCAATGTATCTCCTAGCTGCAAGTCCTTCCCTTGATTCCTCATTGGCTGAGTGCTACAGAGGTGACAGCCTTACCCGGAAGTCTCCTATGCCCACGTAAGGCAAAAAGGAGTCTGATGGGAACCAATGTACATTCGTTGAGGTGACGCAGAGACTTCAGTCCTTTGGCACATGCTCATTGCAAAGCCCGTGAAAAATAAACCCTCGAAATGGAGAGGGGAAGAAGAACTAGGAGGTTCTAAGGGTTTGGGACTCCACTGGAGTGGGGGGTGGGGGGCGGGGCTCATACATCTTCCCAATAGGTTGTAAACCTATATTGTTAGCCAGACAGCACAGCTTTTATTTGGTATTTTCGGAGAATGAATCATCTCACTTACTTCTCACATTAGTGATGTGGAGGGAATGGGTGGATCATCCCCAAAAGCCTGGAGTGTGTCCAGGGTGCGCTGAGGCACTGGCTGGGAACCTGAGAGAGGGGGGACCCTTAGCTATGATATAAGTCAGTAGGATAGATCTTCCCCTTGTATGCCTCTCTTCCAAAACCGTAGTGCTGGTTGGGATAAAGACATAACAGTAGTGGCCTCCTCTATATAGACTCAAAGATAAGAGGACTAGCGTTCCCGCTCCAGCTCTGCCCAGACCCTCCAAGGAGGAGAAGGAGAGAATCTAACCTTTGCCTTGCCCAGCGTGTCTCGTGTTTAGTTCTCCAGGCCCCCGTCCTCCTTCCACATTATCTCAATAGTAAAATAGTTTGTGTTGCTCGGCACATTGTATTCCACACACAAACTGATCTGATAGCGATTGGGTGAAATTATTAAATTTAGCCAAATATTGGAGTAGGATTGTTTTGTTCTGGGATGCTATATAGTTTGATCAAAATGGTTTTCGTTTCACGTTGCTTATTTCTGGCTTTCTACAATGCTATGGCATCTAGCTATAAATGAAAACAGTTAGACATCCAGGTAATTTAAGTCCATCTTATCAAATTTTAGATTTGGGAAGATGAGGATAATAAAATAAAAGTTCATCATTTCCAGATGGATATTTGGCATTGTGTAATAACAGCCTGTGTAGGGTAACGTTTTAAGAATTAACATTATTGGAGCAGAAATAGAAGAATGGTATGATTCCTCAGCATAAATGTGACATATATGTCAAATAAGCATTGGATTGAAATAAACCAATTTAATTTCCAAAAGCCCATTTCACTTAGCAGAAAATCCTGCATAATGCATGCAAACCTGTGACATTGCCCGGTAAGCCACTTCTTTGAATTACTGCTGAAGATTTCAATCCAACCCGACCAAATGCATTATATATGCGTGTGTATATGTGTGTGAAAATCCGAAGCCTCGGAGACAAAAGATCTTAAACAATGTAGCAGGTGTCAACTTTGCACCAAGACAATGGTGGGAACCCTAAATCAGAATATTACATACTTAAACCAATTTGTTCCAGTGAAATACACTCAAGTATCAAATGTTTGTTCAAAGGGAGACCACATATGTCTTTTTTGCGGAAGACTGTCCCTGCTTATTTCCCTTCCTTTAAGTATGCCCCAGCATCCCAAAGTATGGCCTTAAAACTGAAGCTTAGATATCCGTGGTATGGGGACAGGATTGGGAAGAACTTGACCCAGTTCCTTCAGGGATTAGTTCTTGAACTCCTGAAAAGCGTATTTAACGTGGCTTACAAATGGGTGAGAACTCTTGCCTGATATTTGAGATTGAAAACCCGTGATGGGAATCGGTTTGGACTCTGGAACCACAACTTAAGAGTATTAACACTAGGTGCCTCTTAATCACCAGGCAAGAACTGCGTGTGGATTTGATTCTGCAATGATTAGCCACTTGGAATAAAATTTAAGGTGTCGGAGAATATTTATTTACCTTGCATGCCACGTGAAGACTAGAGTCCTACTAAATACCAGTGATACCAGTGGCCCCTCTCCCCCAGTGGGAGCTCCATGACCTTTGGGGTGTGAGGTATTATAATAACCAGTAGGTTTCATTACCAGAAAACTTTGGTTGAGACTTGACTCTACTTATACTCAGATCTTAAGCAAGTGACCTTGAGGATGTCAATAACTCTGAAGCTTTCTACACCGAAATAGCAGGTCTCAAACTTCTCTGTTTTAGGATCCCTTCATGCTCTTAAAATTATTGAGAAGCCCAAAGAATTTCTGGGTTTTGTGGATATGCCTATTGATATTTACCATATTAGAAGTGAAAACTAATCTTTAAAAAAACACTCATTCATTTTGGGGCACCTGGGCGGCCCAAGTGGTTAAGTGTTCAACTTTTGATTGTGGCTCAGGTCATGATCTCACTGTTCGTGAATTCGAGCCCCATGTTGGGTTCTGCACTAACAGTGCAGAGCCTGCTTGGGATTCTCTCTCCTTCCCTTTTTCTCGGTCCCTCCCCCATTCACTCACTCTCTCTCAAAATAAATAAATAAACTTAAAAAAAACCCACTTATTAATTTAAGTAAATAATAGCAATAAACCCCATAAAAACATACTTTTCAGAAAAATAACTACATTTTGCAAAAATTCAAAAAAAACATTGTTTTACATTTTTGTAAATCTCTTTATTGTTTAATAGGAGACAGCTGGAGCCTCAAATGTGCCTCTGCATTCCATTTGTAGTGATATCACAGTTCATGTTGCCTCTGGTAAACTCCACTGTACTTTCAAGGGAGTGGGAGTGAAAACGATACATTTTAATATTACACTGAAAATAGTTTGGACCTCATGGACCGCCTGGAAAAGGGACCACCCCGGGGTCCCCAAACCACACGTTGAGAACGACCATCCTTAAAAGTAAAATGGAGGGTAATAACAACAATAGTAATTATGGCCAATAGTACTCAAATTCTTACTCTGTGCTTGTGTTTTTTCATATATTAGCACATTTAACCTTGTAGCAACCCCAGGAGGGAGGTATTATATAGATTTTCTTCATTTTCTAGATGAGAAAATTGAGGCAGGAAAAAGCTAGCTGACTTTCCCAAGATCCCATAGCTCATAAATAGGAACGCAGGTACAGTAAAACCTTGGATTGCGAGTAACTTGTTCTGTGAGTGTTCCACAAGACGAGCAAACATATGTAAGAGATCTTAACTTGATAAACGAGCGATGTCTTGCACTACGAGCAGTACGTGACATCAAGCATCACATGAACACGACTGAGCCAATGGGACTTGAAATTTGCTTTGATACACGAGTGCTTTGGATTAGAAGCATGTTTATGGAACAAATTATGCTTGCAAACCAAGGTTCTACTGTAAAGTGTACAAGATCAATAATGGCGGTGGTGATGGCAATGGTGATGGTGGCCGAGGAGAATATGGTAGTATTTCGCATTTAAGAAGCATTGAGTGTGTCAAACGCTGGGTGCCGAACATGAATTCTCTGGTTTTGCTCTTACAACAGATCTATGATATATACAACATTATGATCATCAGTTTACAGATAAGGAAACTGAGTCTTGATTAAGGTCATGTTTAGTGCAAAGGAAAATTGTATACGTTCTCTAACTATATATAGTTTTGCTATTATGGTAATGAAACTGGGAATTAGGCTGAAGTTAGGTGAGGTGGTCTGATAACTCGTTTAACTGGCATCATGACAGAATAAGATACAGTTATTTCTTTTTTTTTTATTTTTTTTTAATGTTTATTTATTTTTGAGACAGAGAGAGACAGAGCATGAATGGGGGAGGGGCAGAGAGAGAGGGAGACACAGAATCGGAAGCAGGCTCCAGGCTCTGAGCCATCAGCCCAGAGTCTGACGCGGGGCTCGAACTCACGAACCGTGAGATCGTGACCTGAGCTGAAGTCGGACGCTCAACCGACTGAGCCACCCAGACGCCCCAAGATACAGTTATTTCTGCAGAAGTGAATTTTCCCAAATAGTTTATTGTTGCTACTCTGTGCACCCAAACTATATGGGTGGAAGGGATTATTATGAACATGAACTTTGATTCTGTGCTTTCCTTTAGAGATACATTGTAGCCTATTGAGGTAGGCAGGTCTCCATGTCCTTATTAAGTAATCCCAAGATGCTATATATATATATATATATATAGTATATCGGTTTTCTCTTTGAAGTTTGTGGATCTTTCTTTTCATATTTTTTTTCTGTCTTCTCCTTATCAAACCAATAGTATTTTTTTTTTCTCAGAAGAACATTGTACCTGTTTCTAGCCATCTCTCTTTTGGTGCTCTTGTAACTTACTGGTCATATTCTGTCTCTTAGGAAACTAGGCAACCAAGTTTGCTTGTATTGGGTTAAAAGGAGAGCAAATCCTGTCTGAGTTTATGGACTCGGCATGTGTTTTGATTGTTCCCAATGCTTCCTCTGCTCACTTTCGTCAGATTGGCCCTGCCCAGATAAATGAGGTGGCTGAATAAGCACTACTCCTATAAGTAATATGTTACTAAGGGATTACAACTTTTGGTAGTTTGGAAGTTTTAATGCCATTTATTATGAAGACCATTTGCTCATGGGCTTTCATTTTATGTATTTTCACATTTGAGAGCTCTGATCTTAGCTACACTTATAAAAATCCTTTAGAGGAAACCAAATATGCCTTGTTCCAGTTCCAATAAGGTTGCTTTGAATGTTTTGAACTTGTAGTCATGGTTGAGATGACCTAATTTAAAACACATTTGGAAGTTCAACTGAGCCTAACCTAGGTAGCTTCAATGTTTTCTTGTATGAGTTCCCTTTTTTGTGGTGGTTGTTTTGTCTGAATTCATGCCCCGGTGTTGTTTATGTTCTTCTGTAGCTGAGATGTACCTCCAGGAAAAAATAGGAAAGCCACCAAAGAGGGAAGAGAAAAGAAAACAAAGAGAGAGAAGAAAAAAAAAAAAAAGGAGCAAAGGAGGCAATATGGGAGAAGGGAAAGAAACACAAATAATTATTTTACTAGACTAAAATCAAATGAAGAGACAATTACAGGTGCTAAAGACTGGTCTAAGGGATAGACACGCAAATCCTTTCAGTCACATGCATAATAAAGTTCACATTCTGGGACCTGACTTCTGCCTACCAAGCTCCTCACCCACTCTCCTGGCCTTGTAATATATGCTCCAGGATAGTCCTCCAGTGGCATATTGTGGCCTTCCTCCAGCTCCCTCCATCACATGGCTCCTCTGCTTTGAATGTCCCTATGACCTCCACCCTTTTTTCTTCGTCAGGCAAACTCTGAATCATCCTCCAAAACTCAGCAGAAGTGTCACCGCTTCTGAGAAGTTCGTCCCTCCTCTCTCGTTGGATTTTACCACTTTCTTCTTTGTCCCCTTAGTTCACCTTCTAGAGCACTCTTCTCACAAAAAGACATTCGTATGCCTGCGTGTTTGCTTCTCCACTAATCTGCAAGCTCTTGGATAAAAATGTCTGCATCCTTAGAGCTATATGATGCCGGACACATAATAGTTGCACAAAACACATAGAGTAAGTTTATATGTGAATTATAAGAGAGTTCCTGCTTTCTAGGAGCTTGCAAGCCTATGGTGATACAGATTTATGCATCGGAAACTGTAGCACAAGATAAGTTGTCACCAATGGTCTAATAGCATGAATGCATTGACTCTTTAATTAGATCATCTATGGAGCATTTACATAACTTAGGTCTAGACTTGAGCAGCATGCCTGCTAATATCAAAACTCCAGCCGACTCACAAATAGACCTTCACATATATGATCAAAGATTTTTGATGAGGGTGCCAAGAGCACTCAGTGTGTGGGAAAAGATAGTTTTTTCAACAAGTGATGTTGGGAAAACTGGATGTCCACATGCAAAAGAATGAAGTTGGACCCTTACCATGCACTATATATAAAAATTAACCCCAAA
Organism: Panthera uncia; assembly: GCF_023721935.1. NCBI lineage: Eukaryota > Metazoa > Chordata > Mammalia > Carnivora > Felidae > Panthera > Panthera uncia. The sequence goes on along the minus strand of NC_064808.1, from coordinate 92,567,562 downwards.
TGGAACAAGGACCTAAACGTTAAGAGTTAAAACTGTAAAACTCTTAGAAGGAAACATAGGAGAAAAGCCTCAATAGCACTGGGTTTGGCAACGATTTCTTGGCTATGACCCCAAAAGCACAGGCAACAACAAAACAGATAAGTCGGACTACATCAAAATTAAAATTTTTGTGCATCAATGGACACTATCAACAGAGTGAAGAAGCAACATACGGGGTAGGAAAAAAATATTGGCAAATTATATATCTGATAAGGGAGTAATATCTAAAATATATAAGGAACTACAACTCAACAAAATCAATCTGGTTAAAAAAAATGCACAAAGGACTTGAACAGATATTTCTCCAAAAAAGACAGACAACCGGCCAATGAAAAGATGCCTCATCACAAACCATTAGAGAAATGTGAATCAAAAGTACGATGAGATACCACTGAATACCCATTAGGATGGCTACTATTACAAAGAAGGAGGGGATAAGTATTACCAAGGATATGGGGAAACTGGAACCATTATGCAGTGAAGATGGGAAGGCAAAATGGTACAGCCACTATGAGACACAGTATGGCTGTTCCTCCAAAACTTAAAAATAGAGTTACCATATGACCCAGCAATTCCACTTTTGTGTGTGTGTGTGTGTGTGTGTGTGTGTATGGATGTATATATATCTATATATATATATAGATATAGATATATACCTATGCGTATATATATCTATATATATATATATATATATAGATATATATACATATGCGTATATATATATCCCAAAGAAGTGAAAGAAGGGACTTGAACAGTTATTTGCACATTCATGTTCATGGCAGCATTATTCACAAAATAATGGTGGAAACAACTCAAGTTTCCATTAGCAGATGAATAAACAAAATAAAATACAATCAAATATTATTCAGCCTTAGAAAGGAAGGAAATTCCGACTCATGCCGCAACATGGATGATGTTGAAGACATTCTAAGTGAAATGAGCCAGACACAATAGGACAAATATTGCATGGTGACATTGACATGAAATATCTAGAGAAATCAAATCATAGAGGCAGAAACAGGTGGGTGTCAGGCCCTAGGGGGAGGGGATCATGGGAGTTATTGTCCAGTGGATGCTGAGTATCATCATCTGGGAAGATAAAAAGTTCTGGAGACGGATGCACAACAATGTGGATGTACTTAACGTCACAGAAATGTACACTTAAAAATGGTTAAAATAGTAAACTTTACATTGTACGTATTTTACCACAATTTGAGAAAATTAAAAAAAAAAACATGCAGACATTTCTCTGTTACTACCCTATTGATCACTTGCAAGACGGAAAGGAAGGAATCAACCCGTGATCACCACCCTGGAGGGCTGCTGACAAAGCACAGCAAAGAACCCAGACAAACTGGCTCCCTGTGCCCTTTTTGCCCTGTGCAAAAGCCCCAGAGGCGTTGCAGTTTCCCAGTGAAGACCGGGTAGGCGCTAGGAAGGGGTCTGAGCAGACTGCTTTGCTGATCACAGACGGGTGCCAGGGAGAAGACACCCAGGATGTGATTGGGCCATAGCGTCTTCTCCCGGGACTGCTGAGCTCCTACACTTCCTATGCTCATTCAAAGTTATAGTTCTACAGATGAGAGAGAAACTCATGTGGCTGTAATTCAGGACTGAGAAGAGACCCTCACCTTCACCCAACCAGCAAGCCTCCTTCCGCCTTCTTTCTCCACGCGAGAAATTCACCCAACTGCTATGTCAGAAATTTCTTTCCACCCAACACCATCCCCTAAAGAAGTGCAGGTGCACCTGCAGCCCCTCGAGAATGGGAGGAGGGGGCCTCGGGAGGGGTGAAGGGCAACAACATTCCTGAGAAATTCAAGTCCTCACATCCACCTTTCTTCCATTTGCCAAAGGGTTTTTGGTCATATCAGGGGGTTGGCAAACTTTTCCTGAAAGTGCCAAATGGTAAGCATTTTAGGTTCTGTGGGTCGTGCCGTTTCTCTCACAACTCTTTAATTTTGCTCTTATGGTAAAATATGCAAATGGACATGTTTGGTTTCCAAGAAAACTTTATTTGAGGAAATTACACTTGAATTTTGTATAACTTTAAAGCGTTTCGAAATATTATTAAAAAATCTTTTCTCAAGGGCACCTGGGTGGCTCAGTCTGTTAAGCCTCCCACTTTGGCTCAGGTCATGATCTAGTGGTTCATGAGTTCAAGCCCCTTGTCGGTCTCTGTGCTGACAGCTCAGAGCCTGGAGCCTGCTTCAGATTCTGTGTCTCCGTCTCTTTCTGCCCCTCCCCTGCTTGCACTCCGTCTCTCTTTCTCTCTCTCAAAATAAATAAGCATTTTACAAAAATTCTTAAACATATATTTTTTCAACCATTTAACAACATAAAAGCCATCCTTAACTTGCAGGTCACACACCATATTTAGCTTATTTAACTGGTTTAAGTACTTTTAATCTACCAGCTTTAAAAAAGATTAATACAGGAGGAATTTCACATCTATGTGGATTCCCCACAGGTACACCTATCAAATTTGATTCTCTCCTGTTTAAAAAATAATAATATAGCTCACTTGTTCTTGGAAAGAAACTAATATTTATGCATAATTTGTTCAACAAAATTTTGCATAGCATGGTGGCTCTGGGAACAGAGCCGTTGGGTTTAAATCCCAGCGATTGCCACGCCTAGGCTGTGTGACCTTGAGGAATTTACGTAAACTCTCTGAGGCTGTGTCTCGTCATCTGCAAACTGAAGCTAAAACAGAACCTAGCTAACAAGGTCGTTGGCTTGGATTAAATGAATCAACGCACGTTGAATGTTTAGGCAAATACTTGGTGCCTCATAAATGGTAGCGGTTGGGGCGCCTGGGTGGCTCAGTCAGTTGAGCATACGACTCTTGATTTCAGTTTAGGTCATGATGCCAGGGTCTTGGGATCGAGTAGCACATCAGGCTTGGCACTGAGCATAGAGCCTGCTTAGGATCCTCTCTCTTTCTTTCTCCCTCTGCTCTCTCCCGTGCTGGTGCTCTCTCTCTCTCTAAAAAAGAATAAAAAAATAAAAAATAAATGTTAGTTGTTATTTGCTACATAGTAGGCCTGGCATTAAGTCCCTTCATTCCGTTATCTCACTCACTCCTGCCAAATGTGTATTATGAGCACCCAAAAAAGAAACACGTTTCCCATGGTTTGGGGAGCTTGCTTGAGGTTCAAAGAGAAGAATGTCCAAAGCCAAGCAATCTACTGCACTCAACACACTTTCCTTTACTCCTATCCTGCTGCCCCGTTCCTCCCTTCCAAGACACTTCTGCACCTTTGGTGTCCTTGGCCATGTATTTGCTGACAAAGCTTTCTGTCTCAGTCCCACGATCCTCCTGTTAGCTCTCCTCTTAGTTTCTCTGCAGTTCTCAAGAGTTCCTTTTGCTCTACCTCTCTCCAAGATGGTGGCATCCCTCCTTGCTCCCGTCAAGGGCCTCTACATCCCTCTGCCGTGTCGTTCGTGTCTCCAGCTTCAGTTATGAACAGGCACCTTTTGCAAATGAGTCCCACAGCGATTTCTCTAGTGGTGACCTATCTTCTGAGCTCAGATGTGTTGGACTCTTTGATGTTTCCGGAGGGCAAGGTGACAGATGGACGACGACATCAGACTCACCTGGCTTCACTTTCCAACGCCACCACCACTCATTGGCTGTGGGATCTTGGAAGGATGAAACTGCCTTTCTGGGCCTTGGTTTGGACACCAGTAACATCGGGGTAATTATAGGATCGCCAAGTAGAGTCGCTGTCGAGATAAAATAAAATGATGGGCGTAATGAGATTAAGAGGCCGGTTCATTCATGCTTTCATTTGTCTGTTCAACAGACACATACTAACGTCTCCTGTGTCCTACGGAGTGTATGTCCAGTGGCGGATGATATGACCAAAGCCCTGAATGTCCTTACTTCTTTGCTCTTCTCTATTTTTGTCCCTTGCCCATCTTCCAGTCTTCAAGGATCAAGCCCACGGTTCTTAGTGATGTTGCCTCCTCTTATCCCCTATATTCCCAACATCAAGTCTCGTTTCCCCTTTCCTTTCTTTCTTGTCCTTTTCCACCATTACCATCCTAGGACTGACCCCCAGATTATCCCAAACCTGGAGCCTCCTCTTATGTCAATCCTCAAGTTTTGACTTATTTCAGTTGGAAATTAGCATCCTCGAGACTTTTTGAGTAGAGAAGGAAAAGGATTAAAGTGGTGCTTTTTTTTTAAAGTTTTTATTTGAATTGTGGTTAGTTAAGATACAGAGTAATATTAGTCTCAGGTATAAACGGAGTGATTCAACGCTTGCATACATCACCCCGTGCGCATCACAAGTGCCCTCCTTAATCCCTACTGCCTATTTAACCCATCCCCCGACACCGGTTACCATCTGCAACATCGGTGTATCTGCTCATATGTGTCTTCTCACCCACTGGCTGGTATAGGTTATTCCTTTCTCAACAGGTTATTCCTGTTCCTCTCTTCAGCTCGGTTCTGAGCTCCATAAAGCACGGTCTGTGTTCATCATCCCTTCCCGTCTACTTCGAAATTTGCTTACGCTGAGTCTAGGCAACACTTATTGCTAATAAGTATTAGAAAATACTCACGGCTCATTGGCCCGTTCGTGTCGTATTTGGGTAATTGTTGGAGGACTGGAGGGTGGGTGGCAGTTTCCCTCCCTCCCCAGGGAATTACAGGCACGTCAGCTGTATGTGTTCATTGCTAAACTAAGTCTATTCCATAAAGAAGCATGTATATCATGGGTCGAACATTCAGGTTATTCGCAAAATTTCCGTTTATGTGCGCCATAGAAACCCCCACGAAAGCTCCCACGAGAAATTGGATCATCTAGTGGACTCGCGCCTCAGAGAAAGAAGTTGGCGGTGCTGTTCAAGAGCCCAAGACCCCAGCAAACCCTCTTCGTGGAAAAGTCTTGATGGAAAGGACGGCTCATTTTCTGTCCCCCTGTCTTCCCTTGCATAGCCCATCTGCCTGATGCTTTCCACTGAGAAACAAACAGGTAGTATGCAAAAGAGAGGCCCATTTCTTGACCTGTTCCCTGTAAGACAAGGTCAACCTACGCTATACTTAGGCTGTGTAGCAGGTCCAGGCAAGTGCTTTCATGATTCCTTGAAGCACGGCTTCAAACCCTGTGGCATAGGTACGGAGTCCTGGGAAATAACAGCTGCAGGCAGGGCAGGCTGGTATGCAGCCGGAGAGTGCAGGGGTGGATCTTTCTGAGTAGTCTCTGAGCAGATGGCGGGTCTAAGCATCCGGGTGCAAATCACTCCAGTCGCATCTGAAAACCAAACAAGATTCCTTAGAACTGTGAAGTCTGGAGAGTGTTATTGGTTCTGTGGTGATATCAGAGAAATTGCTTCACATCCTTCCTTCCGAGTAGGAAAAAACCAGAACAAAAAAAAAAACCAAACAAACAAACAAACAAACAAAAAAAACCCAGGGCAGTAGCCAGAGGTTCGAGAAATCGAGGTTAAGCCATAGAAGTGACACTGGCTAGAGGCTGGGGTTCTAGAAGAGAGAAGGCAACAGTCTAGGTTAGATGAAAACCACCAGAAGTGCCTTGCTGGGAGCATGTTCAGGGATAGAACGAGGCAAAATCATGAGGCAGATAACAGAGTAGTAAGGGAAACGATCTTAGACTTGCTAGCATCTGTCGTGTTATCTTGGGTTGGTCACCTGTTCAGCACGCAGAGAGGGCAGACTTTCCAGAATGGTGTAACAGAAGAGTCAGAGGTTCTCCCAGCTTACTGACCTAGATGTAAACCCCGTGCCTACACTTCACCTGAGTGCGACCTTGGAGAGTCACTTCATTTCACCGAGCCTAGGGTTCCTCATCTGTCAACTGGGTAGGAGAAGGTCGATTCCGAGGGTTATCGTGCAGATTGAGTTACTGTATGAAAGGCTCAGCTCAGCCTCATCCAGTGTGGCAAACAGAGGACATTCGATACATAGGTGCTCTTTTCCTCTCTCCTCTTTTCCCATAGGAGACAGGGCTCACAAACCCCCACCGAGGGCCGAATTCTTTCATCAGCTGTCTTTAGGTAAAGAGGACAGAGCATTGTCAAGAACTGTGAAAGGTCTGAAACTTTATGCTACTGTTAAGCTAACAAGTTGACCTGACAGTTTCATGGATGAATACACAACACTCCTGTATTGGAAACAAAGCCCTTGCTTACTCCTAGCCCAGCAAGCTCCAGGAACATCAGCATAATGGCACCTAATTCCACGGGGGCAGTGGGAAGAGAGCCAGGTGACAGCTGGTCACACTCCGAGGTGCATTATGGGAGAGGAGCCCTGAGCTCAGAGAACCCAAATTTTGTATAAGGGGCAGTGAGCTTACCTGCCCTGTGCTCTAGAGCATCTGTTTTTTCCAAGCGTGTTCACTCTGGAAACATCCTTGAAAAGACAGTCCAGCACAAGGGCAGTCAGTGCTCCTGCTCGCCAGATGTAAAAATGTGAGACACATAGAAGATAGTCTCCCAAAAGGCCCCATAGAAATGATGCATTTTCTTCCTGTCCCTTTTCCAGGTTCATTAGCAGTGGCGGACTTTCTGCGCACCATCGTTCTGCTCTCTGACCGTGGGAAGCTCCCGCATCACTTATGCCCTGTGTCCCGCTCCTCTTCTCCCTATTATATCATGGTTCAAACACCCCATTAGGACATTTCTGTCCCATGTGGAGTTGCTTAGAGCTGTGTCAGAGCCCACAGCTGCGTAGGCTGCTGGCCTGACCGGGACAGCGCTTTTCCCTGGGAACCTAGTTTAAGCTTCATGAAAAATGTGATGGGAGAGGATTTAGGTGAGGGGAGGAAGTCAAGGGAGAGAGCGAGACACGTCTCCCCTTCTCTCCACATTTGGGGAACATTTGATCCCAGTTTGGAGGGAAGAATCGAGCCAAACTGGTGTCACTTGAATAAAGCAGGAAATGGTAAAAGCCTCTGACATTCCCCTTCAGGTGCACGGGCCCAGGGCCAGCTGGACGTCTGGGGAGAGCAAGAGGCCACCTACATGGAGTTATTTGAGGGACACCATGAACTCCACCTGTTTCAAAACATCTTCCTGCACCTGACATTTCCATTAAAGTCTCTCCTCCAGGAAAAACGTGGTCTAAAAAAGACACTGTTCCAATATAAATATGCTCTCTGGGAGAAGCAATCTCTACTATTTATAAATGCTCTCAATGGCCCATTCATTCAATGCACGTATTTTGAGTACCAGCTACATACTAGACATTGTGTTAGCCACCGGGCTTCAGGCATGATCAACGATAGTCCTTGCCCTCAGGAGCCTTGGGCTAGTGAGCATCAGAAAAGGAACAGGGAATTTGGATGCAAAGTTCTACGCTTCGTGATAGAGAATCCCAGGGTGACATAGCAGCACAGGGGAGGGACACTTAATCTTATTTTGGAGGAGCAAGAAATGTTTTTTATTTATTTTATTTTATTTTATTTTATTTTATTTTATTTTAAGTTTGTTTGTTTGCTTATTTATAGTCCAAGAGTGGGACAGAGAGGGAGACGGAGAGAGAATTCCAAGCAGACTCCACACTGTCACCACAAAGCCTGATGCAGGGCTCAATCCCACAAACTGTGAGATCATGACCTAAGCTGAAGTCAAGAGTCAGACGTTGAGCCGACTGAGCCACCCAGGCACCTATCTTTTTTTTTTTTTTTTTTTTAAGGGAGAATAGAGTGTGAGATGGGGAGAGAGGCAGAGGGAGAGAGAGAGAAAGAGACAGAATCCCAACAAGGTTCCACGCTCAGGACAGAGCCCAACTTGGGGCTTGATCCCAAGACCCTGGGATCATGACCTGAGCCCAAATCAAGAGTTGGATGCCTAACCGACTAAGCCACCCAAGTCCCCCAAGAGATGTTTTTTTGATGGAAGTTAACTTTAATCTGAGACCCTGTGAATTAAATATTTCTAATCTTGGGGCGCAGAGATTCTCTCTCTCTCTGGCCCTGCCCTGCTTGTGCTCTCCCTTTCTCTCTCTCAAAATTAATAAATAGACTTAAAAAATAAGTATTTCGAATCTCTATTTCAGAGGTAAAGAGACTGAGGCCCAAAGAGTCTAATTGTCTTCCCTGAGGTTAGTTGGCATGTGGATGCCCAAGTCGTGGCTCAAGCATACATTGACACAGTTTTAATGGGTTTTCCCATAAATATATGTTTTATAGCCAACTGGTTTGTCTAAGCAGCTAGGGCCTTAGGAGACAGGATCTAGGAAAGAGGAATCTTAATGGTGGTGGGACAGGGAGGGGTGGGGACAGGGATCAGGGGGAGACACATAAGTGAGAGGGGAGGCAGAAGGGCCCAGAGCTCGTGACACTGCTTGGGACAAGCTAGCTCGCTGGTTGGATCCTGGGCCAATGGGGGATTCTGGAGCATCCGTAACTGAGGCCTGAAGACAGTGGAGATGTTGGTGGAGGATTTGGGGTGGGTGGGGGGGAGTAGAGTAAGGAAAAGAAGGATTTAAGGAGAATTTGTGATAGAAAGTCTGATGTGAGCAGCAAAATCGAACTTTCTCTAACTTGTAACTTTATCCAAACCAGTGCTGGCCGTTGATGCTATTCCAGGAAGCAGGAGGCCAGCACGTTCTGAAGACCCAGAAAGAGAAAGAATTCAGTTAGGGCAGCAACACACAGAGCTTGTTGGACGCTTCACAGAAGCTGAACCAGGGATTCCCCTGGTCTTCTCTCCACTCTTTGTCAGGGCTTGCTCTGGTCCAGAGGGAATTAAAGCAGGTGAGGAGAGCCTGCTTCCCTACGTGGACCCCACAGGAGCCCCAAGCTCCCTGGAACTGGCCTTGGCGTGTGGAACGAGCACGGTGACCTGGGTACGTCGGTGGGGTCAGACGCGGATCTGAAACCACAACCAGAAAAAGTGGAAACTGTTTTGAGTTGGGCCAGGGCTTATTCCACACACTATGGCTCAAAACTTCCCTCCCTGTCTTCGAGCTGAGCCAAACTCATTTGAGTTTCAAATGTCACCGTTTAGCAGTTGGTCGGCCCGCGCCTTTTCTTCTGTCTGAACTCTCAGCCAACCTAGGCAACATTTGGATCCCATTTGATAGAGAAATTGGGTGAGCTCCTTGCCAAATTCCTGTGAATCCGTGTCAAACTCAGTGATTTAGGCTCAGATCTGGGGTGTGGCTGAGTCTCCAGAGGAGTTTTGTGGTTGCATAATCCACAGGAAATGAAGCAAAGGGTATTTTCAAAACTACCTCCGAGGAAATGGGCTCTGTAGAGTCTCGGTCTTCTGGGGTTCTAGATTTCAAAGCTTTTACTACAGGGTTTAAGTATTCTCAGCACTTAACGGTCTTTTAGTGATTCCTTAGCCATCTGCTCACTCTTTGTCCCCATCACCCCATCATCTAGGAAATTATATATTTTTATAATTTTTTAAAGTTTATTTATGTATTTTTAGAGAGAGAGAGTGGGGGGGAGAGGGAGGAGCAGAGAGAAAGGAAAAGAGAGAGAATCCCAAGCAGGCTCCACACTGTCAATGCAGAGCCTGATACAGGGCTCGAACCCACGAACCACGAGATCATGACCCAAGCCAAAACCAAGAGTCAGATGCTCAACTGACTCAGCCACCCAGGCACCCCAGCAACTACCTATTTTGAACCAGAGGAAGCCAGTGTGTTTGTAGGAATGATAAATCTCTCACTTGAGGTCAAGAAGTAAGAAGGTGGCTGGACTGGGCTAAGGGCCTGACTCCATGAATACTGTTAATACATAATCTACCAAAGCCAGGATCTCTAACACCTTCAAAGTTTGCAAGTTTTTCTTTCCTTATAGGGCACATGACGACAGCAACGACACAGAAGTCACGATAAGTATAGGGTGATGGGAATGTCGTACGTCAGTTTCGCTGGGAAACTAACTGTAAAGTTGAGATCCGCACACAGGGAGTTCTTTAGGGGCACTTTCAGGAACAATACTCCTGAGAGGATGAGGGGAGCAGGACTGGGCACAGGGATAGGCTGAACATTCACAAGACAGAGCCTACCTGATCTCCTGGGGAGTTCTAGAGCTCTGATGGCCCTTCACAGTTGTCTGGGATTGTGGTAAAGGATCCGGACGATTATTAACTATGAGCCACCTCTGGGGAAGGGCCAGGGCCTTGGGCAAGGAAGTTTCCTTTGACAAGAGAGCGCGTTCCAGGGAAGGCTCAGCTCTGGGAGGTCAGCAGTCAACACTTGTGGCAGCCGAAGCACCTTGATTGGTCCTGAGAGCGATGGGAAACTGCAACTTCCTCCACAGGAAGGGGTAGGGCTCGTGGTGAGAACCCAGAGCTCTGAGGCCAGATTCATAGAGGTCATGTCCGCCGTGATGTGAAATTGTTCCTAGGCCAAGGAATGCGGCCCACAGACCTCTAAAGCCCCGGAGACTAAAGACACAGAGACTCAGGAGATGATAATGATATGTAGAGGTAAACCACTCTAAGGCTCCTGGCATTTTTATGCTGGGGATAAAATCAAGTTTGACAGAGTAAATGATGCAGAGAGGTCAAAGAAGGGATCAGGGGCAGACCAAACGGTCTGTCTGGGAAAAAGAATATGATTCAGCTGAGATAACTGTGGAAATTTCCACAACTAATTGAAAACCTGGAAGCCTTGACTTATATTCTGCGAGTCTCTGCTTTCTTGCTCCCCAGAAGCCCCTCTGAGGCTTCCTGGAGGCTTCCTGCTTACGTGGTACCACAGACCGGCCCGGCTCGAGAAAGAGCTCTAGGAGAGGAGTCGGGAGACCAGAGTCTGGGGATCGTCTTGGCCGATTGGGTGATGCTGATCTAACCGACTCTGTATCCTTACCTATTTTCCTCGTCTCCTCCTAGTACCAGAGCTGATGGAAGAGGTACTCATTATCCTGTACTAAGATCACAGAGAGCATTTACATTTTCTAAAACCCGAGAAAACACGAGGGGTTTCAAAAACAGTCTTTCCTCTTTCCTTTTTTTTTTTTTTCCTCTCCCCACTGATTTTTATGGCAAGACTATTATGCTATTGAGACACTTCTTCTTTCTATTCCTTTCTTTTTTCAGATCAATTCATGGTTCTCTGAACGTGGGTGATGTTTTCTAACCTGCTTGTATGACTGAGAATCCCATCCGGTCCATTTCAGAGCTCTTAATAAGATCCGATTAAGAGCTCTCTGATCATGATGGCCCATCTCAATGGTACCATATACTTGGCCCTTCAGTAACATCACGCATATTGCGTTGTAATTACCCGCTAATTTACGTTCATTCACTCACTAAACCTTCTTTTTTAAAAAAAATTTTTAACATTTATTTATTTTTGAGAGACAGAGAGAGAGAGAGAGAGCGTGAGCAGGGGAAGGGCAGAGAGAGAGGGAGACACACAATCTGAAACAGGCCGCTGGCTCTGAGCTGTTAGCACAAAGCCCAACACGGGGCTTGAACCCACGAACCGCCAGAACATGACCTGAGGCGAAGTCAGATGCTTCACGGACGCAGCCACCCAGGCACCCCATCACTAAACCTTCTTTTAAAAATCCTTTCTGGTTTTTGGGGCGCCTGGGTGGCTCAGTCGGTTAAGCGGCCGACTTCGGCTCAGGTCATGATCTCACAGTTCATGGGTTTGAGCCCTGCATCGGGCTCTGTGCTGAAAGCTCGGAGCCCGGAGTCTGCTTCAGATTCTGTGTCTCCCTCTCTCTCTGCCCCTCCCCCGCTCATGCTCTGTCTCTCTGTCTCTCAAGAATGAATAAACGTTAAAAAAAAAAAAAAGTCCTTTCTGGGTTTTTTTTTTCCCCCCCATCCTATCCCAAATTAGGGGAGATAGTCCTGGGCTGAAATTTAGCCTCTCCCAGTGACTAGGCTTGTGACCTTAAATTAGTAACGAACTTGTCTGAGCCTTACTTTTCTCCTCTGTAGAACAGGGCCAAAAATGGTAACTTGCTTTGCCAACGACACAATACCTAGTACATAGCCTGGCATTTTATAAACCTACGCGTTCAACTGAAGAAAGTTGTAGGATGAAGCTACTCCCCGGAGCCTCAGCAATACGGTCCTGCCTCCTTCGCACAATGCTAGCGTCAATGAACTGCGAGCAATGAAGAATGTTGAGGTCATTTGTTTTCACTATCAGTGTAACTTGTCAAAAAAAAAGAAAAAAAGAGTCAGATACTATCAGTGTAACTTCTCCGTAGAGGATAACCTGAGTTTTGTTTTGTTTTTTAAATGAGGGCTGGAAAATGGCCCACGCTAATTTACAAGACTGAATTATATTCCTTCCAGCTAGTACTTCATCATTCATATGGCCATTTTCCACTTCTAGATTATCAGTGAAATTCTTGCCCCTCGTGGATTTCAAGCTGTCTTCTCTCTGCCACCCAGCATGTGGCTGGACCACATCCCCCCCCCCCCACCCCCGCGCCCCCCAACCCCCACCGCCTCAGCTATTTAGTGTGGGCTTAGGGAATGCAAACTCATTTCAACTTTTTCCTGAGCAGAACATCACTGGGAAGGAAAATCTGAATCCCCAAAAGCCATACAAAGCATTCCAAAGTAAAATATAAGAAACATTTTGATTGTTTTTCTGTTTCGGATTATCTGTGCCACTATTCATTTCCTTTTTTTTTTTTTTTGTGGATAATCAAGAACTGGCCGTATCGTGGTGAACAGGACTTTAAAATTGCTGAGAAAACTCTGCAGGGCACTGAAATGTTTTACGGGTAAATTCATAATCCCCAATATTTACACTTGATAGCACATACAGCCTTGGACAGGGGGAGTACGTAGGTGGTTCCGACATTTCCAACTTAAGATATCTCTTTTTTTCGGGGCATTTCAGCCTCAGCTGTTTCCAATCATATTAGGCCAGTGCTGATTAAAATCAGATAAGGCCCCCAAGACAGAGAAGGAAAAAGAAACTCCCATCGTACACTGAAAAGATTTTTTTTTTAGGGCAACGAATACAAATTTTAAAAAAGAAAGTTGTGTGTTTTTTCTGTTTTTTGTTTTTTGTTTTCTTAGCTGAGGAATTTTTTAAAAACATGTAGCCAAATGTAGGCTCCACACCCTTTAATCATTCTAGCCCTAACCATCTGAATGTTCTGGACATGTGGACTGGGCTCTGATAAGCCCGCAGCAAAAATAAGCTAAATGGAACATTCTCGTGGCCTTGTGATCTCCAGAGCCCATGTCATCAAGGCACTAGGCCAAATATTACACATGGGTTATCTCTAATTCCAGCTTCAAGGGACCTATGGCCACCTAGTCAGCAGCTGGAATTCAGGGCCCTTGGGCTCTTTCTTTGGCTGTGTGCCCCCAAGTCAATCTGAAAAAAAAAAAAAAAAAAAACCTTAAAAACCTTAAAACTCCTAGGAAAGCAGACCCATTGCTCCTTGCTTTTTGCAAGACCGAATTCAATTCAGTATAAACAATTCAATTTCATTTGCCTAGTTATGTGCTGTACTAAGCACGAGTAATTAAGATACAGAGTGCGAAGGTGAATCCGACATAACTCCTGCCTTCAAACAGCTCACAGTCTAATACAAGAGAAGGTGACACAGGGAAATATTCACAAGAGATACGCACCCACAATCTCAAACACAATCATACACTATTGGTTACTAAGAGTGTAGTGGGCAGTGGGAGAACAGAGAAGGAAGCTAGAATGACATCTTAGAGCAGCCCAGGAAGGCTTCATGGAGGAGATAATATTTGAACCAAGCCATGGAAAATGAATAGGATTTCTGATAGGTATGGGAAGACAGGTGAGACTTTTAAGCTCATTTTCCCTGGCCCAGGGGCCATATGCTGAGAGAGAACAAGGCAAGAAAAGTTCCAGAAAGGACTGAGAGAAGGATGCTTAGGAGGGATAGAAAGAGGTGGATGGCAGGCAAGCCAGAAGACATAAGCCTCACACTCCTGGCCCTCTCGTGAACTCCTTCCTTCAGAGGAACAGACACCCCCAGGAGAAATCCTGCCTCCTCCAGGCCCCCAGGGAACTTCACTTCTTGGGGGATTATTTAAACAACAAAAATAACCATGGTGTTTCCCTAAGAAATGGTACCAGCCAACATTGTTTGGCATGTCTTAGATGCCAGGCCTTTGTGCTGAGCATTTCACAACAGCTCTTTGAGTTGTGTGCTTTGATTAACGCGTGGTATTTTACAGACGAGGAGACTGCGACTTGAAAGCTTTACTGTGCCCATGGCCGTGCAGCTAGTAGGAGGTGAACTCATGTTTTCCAGTTCCAAAGCCCCGTTCTTAACCTCTACATTGTCCAGTCTTCGTAGGAGTGCCACCCCCTCCTGACGATAATACCCTGGTTTTATCTAGGGCTTTACAAATGCGCACGGAGTCTCTTCCTTTTTACTTGGTCATTTAATCACAAGGGCCTTGTGCTGCCATTTCAAGGCTTCATGTAGTTTTTATGTTTTCTCCTTGAGAATGGAGATATTCAGTAAATATGAGGTAAGGAAAGAAAGGAAAAGGAAAGAAGAGAGAAAGGAAGGAAGGAAGGAAGGAAGGAAGGGAGGGAGGAAGGAAGGAAGGAAGGAAGAGACAATTTTTTCTGATGGAGAAATTAAAGGTCAGGAGAGAGTAAACAACTAGTCCTGAGTTGCATGAAGTCAGTCACAGTATCAGGAGCAGAATCCAGCTCACGGATTCCCTGACTTTACCGTCTTTCTACTACATTATTGACTTTTGTGATAAAGGCCCAATAGCCTTTTTTTCTTTTCTTTTCTCTTCTTTTTTTTTCTTTTCTCTTCTCTTCTTTTCTTTTCTTTTTTCTTCTTTTCTCTTTTCCTTTCTTTTCTTGTTTCTTTTGTTCTCTTTTCCTTTCCTTTCCTTCCTTCTCTTCTTTTTCTTTCTTTCTTTCTTTCTTTCTCTCTTTCTTTCATATAAACATGGGTCAAGTGAGATTTTAAAAAGTTTGTTTTTAATCCTTGGTTATCAGAAATTGTATCGTGTTGAGGTAAGAGAATTAGCTTGAGGGCAGCCACTAATTCTCTCCAGGAAAAATGATATCTGACATGATAAATGGCACATGATTTGGTCAGGGCCTTTTGTTCATGGCAACAGTCACATACCAAGCATTACACAAACAGAAGGCGGGGCTGGGAGTTGAGGCTTGATGAGAAACGCATGATAGGAATATAAGAAGTTCATGAAGAAGGGGCATTAAGTGTTGGGGGTAACACCAATGCAGAGTGCCTGTGAGTTGCAATGAAATAGAATAAGCAAATAAAAGACTCAAAGATGAAGAATTCATTCTGAACGCCAAAGGGAAAAAAGTTAGCGGGTGTCACGATTAGTCTGGTGTCTTCTCGAAGAATATTCCTTGCTCTGTGCCAATACTTAACCCCTAGAATGCCTTGACTCTGAATTTCTTTTATAAACAGATTTAATGCTCGAAAGGATATCGTGACATCAAATTTAAGGGTGAAAATCCACCAATGCGTGATGGGAGGAAAAAGTGGAAGTTGTACCAGTCTCAGGTTTGGAAGAAATAGAGAAGAATCAGAAAAAAAAAAAAAAAAAAGATACGATTATACAAGGAAGAATCAAAGAATCAACTGGGAAGATTCCACTGTGCCTAGGAAGTTGACCATTTCTACTCCGCCTGCCAAGCCTCAGTCAAATGACCCTTCTACCCTGCTCCCCCCAACACAGTTCATGTAGCCTAATGATGGCTATCTTAAACATGAAAGGGCTATCAGTATCCTCTTCTGAGCTTTTCACCCTGAAAATTCACTTATCTCTGCAATATTAATAAGGTAAATGTTACCAATGGAAGAATTCCCTGGGCTCATTCTACTCTACATACACTCTTCTCATTTGGGCCCACATCCCTGTTGTCTGTTTCAGATTAGAAAACCATTCAGTGAAACAACTATGTAATATATTCTCTTAGAACAATTCCCAGCTGAGAAACATAAGCCTTTACACTGGTTCATAATGAGACTGGAGAGGAAGGCGACAATGACAATAAGCAGGAGGGTAGACAATGGGATTACAGGAGCCATGGGAAGGATCCTAGAATCTAGCTACCTCATACAGCTTGGGGCAACACTGTGTAGAGAAAAACAGCTGGGCTTTGGAATACAAAACTGAGCCGGATTCTAATCTTGGTCCTCTTCATCCTGTGACCACAGCGTAGGGTTTATTCCATGGCTTTACAACAAGACAAAGATCCATTCCTAGCAGATAAGAACCATATCCGTACCTAAATATTTAAACTTCTAAAATTTCACCTGAGAAAGTCTCAGAAGTACCCTCCCTGTTACTTACACACACACACACACACACACACACACACCCCAAAGTGCAAAAGCAAATGGCCATCGACCTAAGGAGCAAACGACGACAAAAATCAGCCCAGAGACAAATCTAGGAGAGAAAATGCCTTTCCCCTCGCCACCTGACTCGAGGAGGGGTTCACAAGTGCTCGCTGGAATGCATCGCTTTGACCATGGCACAAAAAGAGGCGCCTATTATAAAATGTACGTTTTCCTAACAAAAGTATTGGAGGCAACCTCCCTCTACGTGGCATGGCGCGTTTTCTGAAAATCAATCAAGTCCTCTCATTCAGTGGGAGCCCAACCGCATTGTCTGTCCCTTCCTCCAGAAGCCGATTTCTGCCAGGTAGAAAATTAAGTTTCCTTTTACTGTTCTTCAGACACAATGCTTCAGCGTTGCAGAACTGTTGTTCTGTGTGGGAAACCAACTTCCTGTCTCAATAAACAAGCACACACAGGCTTTTCTGGACACATAATGGAGCCTTTTTTATTTTATACAAAAATCATTCCACACTTAACACATCAATGAGGCCACTTAAGCTCTACTGCATCTGAATTAAAGAGGAATTGTGTGATCAAAGGGTGTGAAAAGAACCACACACGGTGTTCTTCAGATCCTCTTCTTTTGTTACATTTGATACATAACAAACCCCATAAATATGCTTATCCCAGGAGCTAGTTTCATTATCTTATACCCTTAAGCCTGGTGAAAGTATTCCTGTATCACCCTTCATTCCACAGTGTCCATTTTATACCGGCAATTTTGGTGAAGACATGAAAAATGTTGGCATTCTGGGGGCCCTGGGTAAAAAAATGGGGCAAGGAGGTTGTTTCTGTTGCCCCGAATTTAAATGTATATTTACACGTATATACATGTATATAAATGTATATGTGTGCATCTATGCATACTTATTCTCACTAAAGATGAAATATACATATAAATATATGATATGTATGTCACTGAGCACGGCGTGCACACACACACACACACACACACACACGCACACACACGCGCGCGCCCTCACACACTCCAAACGGTAACATGAGAAATTGTCATCTTACTAAATAATGAAATATAAAGCAAAAAAGACATGATGAAATTTCTTTAATGCCCAGAATTGAATAGGTGAATAGGACATTCTATAATCCTTTTATAGCTTTTCATGCTACCAGCATAGCTTCTGTGAAGGTTACTAAGTAGTTAACATTCACTGTATTTTTTTGGTATCGTGTGTTCTAGGGAGATGGAAAAATTCCTAAAGAGAGTTCAGGCCTCCTCATAAGCCATGTATCACAGCCACACACATACTGAAGTGCATTTTGTGAATCATAATTCACGTATGATCAAATGTTTCTCCCATGCAGTTGCATAAAAAAATGAAATGCAAAATTTACAGTCAATGAATTAAATAAAGTTGGTTGAACATGTTATTATTTAAATTCATGTAATCAAATCAATATCGGGTTGAAATATATTCCTTGAGCTATGATCTATATAGCCGGAGGGAATTGTTGAACGAGGATTCAAAATTATGCAGATACAAGTTCTCTCACTGAGGAAAGGGTTTAAATCGGAATAGACTCATTCAAGTATCATCTGTGGAGTGCCAATGATAAGTCAGCCACCATTGCAGGCACAAGGGAGTCAAAGATGAAAAAGACACGCCTCTCCCTGTGTTCATTGTCCAACAAGAAAGAGAGATGTGTGGACAGATGACGGCAACCGTAAGTGTGTTAGCACCTCTTGTGAGGTGCCCTCTTAGTGGAGGAAACAACTAGTTCAGTATGGGAAATCAGCAAAGGCTCCTTCGCCAAAGGAGTCAATACTTGAGTGTGGTCCTAACGATGGAGGGGAGAATAGAGTTTATCAGACAGAGGAGCTGGAAGAAAAACATATCAGGGAGAAGGCACATGAGCAAAGACAGGTTGAAATCATGAAAAAACATAAGCACTTTCATGATTTCTTTCTTTAAGCATAAGTGCTTTTAAATTGGTGCATAGTTTTTGTGTAGTTGGATTGTAGAATCCATTGAGCAAAAAAAAAAAAAAAAAAAAAAAAAAAAGGCAGCAGATGAAGCTGAGAGGATAAGCTGAGATCATAAAACAAAGTGACTTGGATGCCCTGTTAGGGCATTTGAACTAGACCCTTGTAGGCAGGGTAGAACCAGGTAGGGTCTTAACAGGCTGAATTACCTGAGTTGGATTTGGAATTTGTCCCAGTGAGATGTCTATACTGGCCAACCACTGAATAATTACTCAGATCTGGCCATCCATATGTCTCTAAATAATATAGTCAGTTGCAATTTGTTTTCCTAGCATTTAGTTGCATGGCATTGCCTATGTCCCAGCTACGCAGAGGATGGGCCGAAAGGTTTGGTCCGTAGCCGGATGTTTCCAGTGTTGTGTGGGCCATCTCAAACACTGAAAGAGAAAATGTTCCATGAGGGTGAAAGTCCCTTTACCATGCTTCCCAAATAAATCATCATTGATGGTATCACTAATAAGCGGTTCAGCTCTGTTTAAACACAGTTATTAAGATCAGATGACCATCTGTTTTCTGCTACAGTTTATGTCATGCAAACCTTTGCCATGGAACCTATGGACTGTTCTCTGTTGCATAGACAAATAAAGCTCAATAAATAACCATAAAAATAACAGCACATTGATATAGTTGTGCATTCTCTTCTTGATTAATTCTGTATGTGTATATACCCAAGGGCCCGTATACCCTATTTCTACCCAATCTGGCTTTCTGTTTGGAAAAATAAACCAATAAGGCTTTTTTTTTTCCTTCACGATTCCTACTCTGAATTTCCTGTCACCTTCCACTTACACTCACATAAAACAGTGATGTTTCATGTTGCTTTTGAATGACATACAGTCTCCTTCTTCCTTATTTTCATGTGGGGTTTGTTTGTCTTTGAAATGCATGGCCGGCACTTGACGTCAGGATTTAAATGTGGTCTCAGGCAGGATCTTTCTCACTCAATGGTCTGTAAGGATTTGAAAATATCGAGAAGGGAATCTTCCAGGAAAGAAATGCCTACAAACATGCTTCTTGGATGTGATAGGCACAGAAGTATCACCTGTGCTGACCACAGAAGGAGAAATCTCATGAAATAAGATGTATCTACTGTTCACTTCAAAGATACTATCACTTCGTCATGGATTTTTCAAGGTCTGAGCACAAAGAGGCCCATACATTTACCCTAATTGATGCACTTAAGGGATCTAGTGACAGAGAGAAGGATTTTCAGAGGGAAAACAACCACGTAAGCGAAAAAGATTTGAAGGTGCCTCACATAAGGACAAGTGGAAGGATCTGAGAAGCTTTCATCTGGAGAAAAGAAGAATCTAGAAGACCTCAAAAAGGAACCTTGGGTGGAAGAGACACCAAGGTGGACATTGATTCAATATGGGGAGAAATCTTGTAACATTGAGAGTCATAATGTGTGATGGGCCAGCTGAGGAGAAGGGCTTGTGTGAGTCCAGAGGGATTCAAGCCCAGGTCGGAGTATCATGAAGCAGGCATGGGATGATACAAGAATTAGGTGGGTTCTTAGATTTCTAGAGTCCTTGTAATCCTAACTGATCTGAATCTACCGATTTACCTGTGGTTCAGCCCAAAATTATGAAGTGCAGCGCTTTCTGTCCTCAGCATGAGTCGACGACCTCTGTTGTTCCTGACTTAGCCCTGTGATTCAGACCTCAGTTCTGGACATCACATTTATTTCGAAGTGTTAGCGTTATCCCACAGCCTGGTATTTTGTTTTGTTTCAGTCGTAGCTAGCGATCTGACACCGACTTCTGACGGATGCTTTCATCTGAAGATTTCATTTTAGTATACTTGATCTTGAACTCCACCGCACAAAGAAGCAAAAAGAAAGATCTCAGCCCTTTCTTGTACAAAGGGATTTCAAGGCGTTAAAAGTTGGCTATGGGGTTTTCACATAGGTGATAAGTACAATTCATGATTTGAATGGATCCATTCTTCCCACTTTCCAAGATGATCATGATTTTAGTTGAATGTTTTTCTTTTCAAAGGCCTTTGACCGTTTTTACACATTTTAGCCTCGTGCCATAAATCTGAAACCAATTAAGAGTGAACAGCAAATTGGGAAAAGCTTAGAAGTTCTGATGTTGATCACTAATCTCTTGGGAAATTCAATTAGCCAGTGACCTATTTCATCTACAGAACTATTACTCCCCTGATCCCCCCCACCGCCCCCACCCCAGATTAGTAACCTGTACTGGGAGAAAGTTTCAGGGCCAACTGACAAGACTCTGACCTAATAGGCTTGGAATTTCCCTATAAGTACCCAAATTTTTAGATGTGAGTTATCTCCCAAAAAACAAACTTTCTTGTCAAGAAAAGGAAGCTTAAACAGGCATCGAGCACACTCTTGCAGCTAAGCGTTTTGATGAATGAAAAGCAAATGAATCAGAGGCATATGAATTACATTACTTTCTATGCACTTACATGTTCCAACATGAAGGAGTAACACGTTGGAAGCTTTGTTCTTGATTCTTGAAAGCCGAACTTATCTGAACATGCCATTTGAGCCCACTTGAAGCTTAACGTGCCCTTATTTCTAATGCAGACTGCTGCCTTTTGTGGCTTTTCATTACTGAAATATTTCCAGGTTTCCAGAAAACTCATATTCACACTGGTGTTGATGGGAATGTATACGATGACCTCTGACCATACTTTTGAGGCCAGCAACCTATCATTCTTTTTCAATTTAGGTGAGTCATACTGAGTCCATATAACAAGTCTGCTAAGGCCATATCCTTACTCTAAAGAGAGGGGGCTTATTACGTATTAGCGAAAGAAAAAGAAATCGAGGAAGACGTTCTTACATTTTGGTGAGTTACAGGCATTTCTCGAAGGCCCAGTGTGTGCCAGGCACTTAAGATACAAAGCAACGGGGTCCACTCTAAAGGAGCTCTTAGTCCGGTGAGGACAGTACGAGGTACTATTACAGGAGTGCTTCCAGGGTACCGTGGAAACACAGACGAGGGGAATCATCCAGGAGGGCTGGAGAGTATTCCCAGACGCACTGATGCTCAGGCCAGATGGAGGGATAAGAAGTAAGACGGGACTGCAGAGTGCTGGAAGGGAAAGATATACAGTCAGGCAGCTCTCTACGAGATACTGGGAGTTTGGGGAGTTGAGTATGGAGGTTACAAAGGGTTTCAGTTTCCAGTTGGGGAGTGGAAAACGCCAGGGTTGGCAAAACAGGCTGGGGCTGGATCACAAAGGGCTTTGTCTGCCAGGCTAGGAAGCACAGATCGGAACTGGCTTTAGCTCATGTTACCAGGCTTCTCATGCCACCATTCCAGTGGAGCTTGTGCATGTTAGCACCGGATTAACCACGTGTCCTTGTACAGTTGTGTCTTTCTTTCACTTGTGGATTTCTCTTAAAAAAAAAAAATACAATTTATCCTATAGGAAATCAGGGTAGGAGAGGGAGTGGGTTGGGACTTCGTATTTAATCTTGAGCCCCAATAGAAGCATTTTGACATCTGCATCTACATTGTTTGTTCGCCTTGGTTTGGTCCTTTTTGTATCCCTGGGCCTTGGTTTCCCCATCTGGCAAAGTGAGATCACCGCGATCTCTCTCCGTTGTCGGTCAAGAGAAAGCTGTTAGTTGACTACAAATGCTCTCACATTCCTCATGAGACGAATTAGATGTCGGGAGTGGATTAGATGAACAATTCACTCCCAACATCATCTGAGGCCGTATTCGATTTGGAATCGATACAATGCCCAATCCTCAGGCCAGACTGTTGCGATTCATCACAACCTTTGATGATATTTTTTAAGAGGTAAAGAAAAGGAAACACGAGGAGTTCTCGCAGCGATGAAGAAAGCATTACGGGATAAAACAGCATGGGGAGCCTGTGGAGACACCAACCGTGTGTTTAAGGAGCATTAGTGGAAGAGTCTGGATCACAGACAACAGAGGAAGGTGTTTTAAGCGGAGTCTGGCACCATGGCTAAAAATCTTCTCTGCCACCATTTTCCTACTTCAGAAGTAATTTTAATGAATAGATGGTGGCACACATGGAACTCTTTTGGCATTCTGAGTGCACCAGACATTTGTGACATCATTCTTATAACCTCTCCCAAAGGTAGCTTGCTATCATCACCATATTCCCGCGAGGATATGAAGGTTCTCGAGGCTTGGCAATGTAGCAGAGGACCCACAGCTAGTGAGCGGCATGACGGGAATTCAAAAGCAGGTCTTCCGGACTCCGCAGCTCTTTATGACTTTGCTGTACTGTCTCCACTCGTTGCCTTGGTGACTGATTTTCAAATAAGGAGACAGTTTGGGATGAGGATACAGGGACCCTGCCACATGCGAGGTTTAGTAAAAGGATCTGAGAAGCGAAGTCAGGGGTTGTGGAGAAATCACATTTCTCGAGCCTTTTCATGGCGAGTAGAAGCTGTCCAGTAAGATGTCCTGATCATCGGGAGGCACTCGTACTATGAGCCTTAGTACAGTTTTCTACCCCTATCCAGTCACACAGGGCATTTCGTCTGTCCTTACCATGGTCCCTAAGTAGGAATCATAGGAGAACAACACCGCCTTCTGGCTTCATGATAAATCTTCCTTCCTTGTGTTTTGGGAATGGGACAGCAGAAAAAGAGGAGATGGGTTTTATTCAGTTGGCCTTTAAGAGAAAGTCCAATTATACTGCAAAACAAGCACTTGCACAATAAAAAAGATTTCTCTCCCCATTTTATGGATTAGGAACCCAAAGAACAGTCAAGTCAGGGACTTGTTTAACTGTCTAACAAAAGCCATTATCAGGGGCACTTGGGTGGCTCAGTCACTTAAGCGTCTGACTTCGGCTCAGGTCATGATCTCAGTTCGTGGGTTCGAGCCCCACGTAGGGCTCTGTGCTGACGGCTCAGAGCACGGAGCCTGCTTCAGATTCTGTGTCTCCCCCTCTCTCTGCCCCTCCCCTGCTCACGCTCTGTCTCTCTCCCAAAAATAAGTAAACGTTTTTAAAAATTAAAAAAAAAAGACAATCATAAGGAAGAGATAATACACATTTATAGCACTGTATTTACCAAAAAGAAAAAAATCCACATATAAATGGACTCACAGTTCGAAACTGCGTTGCTCGAAGGGTCATCTGTATTGGCGACCTGAATCTGAGTGTGTTTTCCCAAGTCCATTTCTTTGCTCTTGTACTTGTCTGTCTGACAGCCAGGGCAGAGAGCAGGACCCTGTCTATAAGGGTTTGGGTGAGGATCCCTTTCAGGCTTCGGGGTGAGAAACCTCATGCCTTACAATGGGTTTCAACACTTCCTTGGTCAATCCTGCTACCCAACCAAGTACTTAAGTGGTTGATGTATAGCCACATACTACTAGCCACAACACCTTTAGACATTAAGCTCAAGTACCAGACTCTGCTAGGGCTTAGGGGGAAGGGGGGAGAGGAGCCAGACCACGGCCTTCAGACTGCTGGGCTCCAGCAGAGAGTAGAATAGAAAGACACTTGGGGTTCCATCACCCTCGCTCTAGACCCTCCGACACTTTCAGCTACTCCCGCCCTTCTCCCCTCCCGACTTTCACTCTTCTCTCATGCGGGACTGCACATTCTCCCCTTCCCGCCATGCCTCAGCAAATCAAGTCCTCTCTCCTTTATCCTTCAAAAAACCGAAGCACAAGAAACAAAGTAAGACACGTGACACATTCATGGTGAATGTGTGCTTCAGTTTTTTGTGTTTTGTTTTGTTTTTTTTTGAGAGAGAGAGAGAGAGGGTGCAAGTGAGTGAGGGGCAGAGAGACAGAGAGAGGCTTACCCGAAGCAGGGCTCATGTTCACCTGAAGCGAGACTCGAACTCAGGAACCACGAGATCATGACCTGAGTCGAAGTCATGCTTAAAGACTGAGCCACCCAGGTGCCCCCATAAGCTTCAGTTCTGACTCTTCCACACCGACATGAATTGGCCTCAGGTTCTTAAAAACAGCTGGTTGACTTCACCCCCATTCATCTTAATACTATGGAAACAGTGTTCAGCACCGGGAGTCGCTTCTGGTGGCAGGCAGTGGGGTGGGGTGAGAGGAGGCGGGGCGGGGCGGGGCAGTGGGATCTGCCACCACCACCATAATGGGCAGTGCTGGCCACCAGGAGGCCCATCAGTCACAGGTGGCAAGAGGGGGTGGCCAAGGGCACAGCAGCAGCAAGAGCAGGTGTGGGAGAGGGGCCAAGTTCATTAGAGTTCTTCCCAGAGCAGGAAGGCGATGGAGAGGGAAGACAGACCCTGGGGCGACTCAGCTTTGCTGCTTATACTGGGCTGAGGCTTAATGGGGAACTGTGGGATGGTCAGACCTAGGAGGTTTTAAAGCTGGGCTGTCTCAAAGGGTGGCCTCCAGACTATGTGCTATCGAGCCCTTGAAATGTGGCTGGTGAAACCCAGAAACTGAATTCTAAATTGGATATATATTTGATTGATTTAAATATAAATTTTATTTTATTTATTTAAAGAAATTTTAACGTTTATTTATTTTTGAGAGAGGGACAGCGGGGGGGTGAGGGGCAGAGAGAGAGGGAGACACAGAATCCCAAGCAGGCTCCAGGCTCTGAGCTGTCAGCACAGAGCTCGATTCGGGGCTCAAACTCACGAGCTGCTAGATCATGACCTGAGCGGGAGTCGGATGCTTAACCCACTGAGCCACCCAGATGCCCCTAAATATAAACCTTAAAACAAATACTTTGCTTATGTGTTGGAAAATTTCTAAGTATGTTTGGAACAACTTGGATATGTGAATCTACTTTTTCAACTGTAAATTTTATGAAATCTAAATCTAAATTAACTATTTTTGATGAAAATATAGTGCCCAAATTAAGATGTGCTGGTAGGTGTAAGGCGAATGCTGGGTTTTGAAGACTTAATACAAAAACAGAGAATATACACTATTTCATTAACATTTTCATATTGATTACATACTTTGAATATATTGGGTTATAATATACTAAATGTATATATATGTATATATAATATACTAAATATATATAATATATAATATACTATATATATAATATACTAAAATGTACTATTAAAGTTTTTTTTTTAATTTTTTTTAATGTTTATTTATTTTTGAGACAGAGAGAGAGCATGAACGGGGGAGGGTCAGAGAGAGGGAGACACAGAATCTGAAACAGGCTCCAGGGTCTGAGCTGTCAGCACAGAGCCTGACGCGGGGCTCGAACTCACGGACCGCGAGATCATGACCCGAGCCGAGGTCGGCTGCTTAATCGACTGAGCCACCCAGGCGCCCCTAAAGTTTTTTTTTTTTTTTTTTTTAAAACAACAGATTCCAAGGTTCCTGGGTGGCTGGCTCAGTTGGTTGAATATCTGACTCTTGATTTTGGCTTAGGTCATGATTCTAGGGTCGTGGGATCAAGCCCTGTGTCAGCCTCCACGCTGAGACTAGAGCCTGCTTGAGAGTCTCTCTTCCTCTCCCTCTGTCCTTCTTCCACTCATTCTCTCTCTCTCTCTCTGTCTCAAAAAAAGAAAATAAATAACAGTTTCCATTCTGTTGGAGTTAAGGTACATTGATCCAATGGATGGCCCTCTTATACTAAACAATTCTTTTTAATGTCTACCTTTGCATTCATTCACCCATCAAGCTTTCTGTAAAACAATATTGTATAAATAGTATTACAATAAGAGCTTGTGACATAAGAAGACATGGTTTAAAGGAGCGTATATTCTGGTTTATTCAATGTCTACGTGTTACTTAAAACTATGCATTACATCATCTGACTAAGCTGTTTCCTCATCTATACAATGAAGGTGAAACTTAATACCAATCTTCAAGAGCGTTCATGAGGATTAAACGAGGGAACAAAAGTTAATTGCCTAGCAGGAAGCCTGATATTTCAGTTCTCAATGAATATCGGCTGTACCTGAATCAGCCCCTTTTGTCAGCGTCCCTCATTTTGGGTGAGCAGTTGTTCTGATTGTCCAGACTCTCCCAGTTTTAGTACTAAAAGTCCTAGGTCTCAAGAAACCTCTCAGTCCCAGGCAGATGAGGACAGCTGGTCACCCTATGTCATATACGAAGGATCCATGAAAACTGCCAATAGTCATTACCTCCTATATCACCATTGGAAAGCTTCTAAAGATGAAAAGATGGGAATCAGTGGAAAACTACTGTTTATAAATACTGTCTGCAAGATAGTGGGTAAATACAAAATTATGAGTGCAGCTACACCAAAGCTATTACGGGTTGAGGATTAAAGGGAAAGGAATCTGAAAAAAAAAACACACACACACACACTTCGCCTTGTTCCTAGCTTCTGAGAAAATTGGAGATGTTAAAATAATATTTATTTTATTTATGTAATATTTATTTTAAAATTAAAGCATACTATCAAAATATGTTGAGTTTTTAAAAAATCTATAGATTTGTTAAAATATAGAGCAAAAGAAAGGAAATGTGGACTAAGCACATCAAGTATATCTTTTTTTGTGTTTGTGAATAACTTTAGCGTGAGCCTCTGATGGTGCTTATTCTCACGAGGATTTTGAACAACATCTGATTAATAATCCCATGTTACTATGCTTTTTGGCCTGCTTCTTCCTTCGGTATCCAGGAGCCAACTGTAATTTCTCCATTATTCTGAAGATGATGTCCTCTAAAGAAAGTGTCCCTTCTATTATTTTTATTTTTTCATGTCTGTGTGGAACATACCTAGTGAGAGCCTCCTTGGAGCCCTACGGGTTCCTGGGAA
Source organism: Panthera uncia (assembly GCF_023721935.1). Taxonomy (NCBI): domain Eukaryota; kingdom Metazoa; phylum Chordata; class Mammalia; order Carnivora; family Felidae; genus Panthera; species Panthera uncia. Next base: position 92,540,506 of record NC_064808.1, on the reverse strand, counting down.
ATTCTTCCTTACACCAAACTGAAATAAGTCTGTGCTTAGTTATCCTTTTAAGACCAAAGATGGCCTCATTTACCCTTTTAAGACTAAGGTAGTATCATGCTGCCTTAACTGATTTTAAATAAAGTCCTTATGCTGGAGCTGGATGAATAACTTAACAAGTTGTCTTTTAAGCGTCTAGTCTTTTAAAAAATATAAAAACAGCATATGTTACATACAAAGTTAATTATTTAATAATTACAGGCAGACATACCTCTTCAAAATGTCTACATAATATCAAATCAATTGGTCAGATTCTGCTACTGGGCATTTACCCCAAAATAAAAAAACACTAATTCCAAGAGATATATGCACCCCTACGTTTATGGCAGCAGTATTTACAACAGCCAAGATATGGAAGCAGCCCAAATGTCCATCCTTAGATGAATGGATAAAGAAGATGTGGCATGTATATGTATATGTATATGTATATGTATATAAATATATAATATCGTGTATAATAATATAATAATATTCCTATATATATAATATAGAAATATATAATAATAATATAATAGTATTCCTATATATATGTGTGTGTATATATAGGAATAATATTATTATTGAGGCTCCAAATATCCAGGATATGTCATATCAACATGAAGGAGATACAATTAATTTCAAAGAAAATGTCCTATATATAATAATATTCTTATATATATGTATATATATGCATACATATACATATATACATATACATATACATATAGGAATATTATTCTACCATAAAAAAGAACGAAATCTTGCCATTTGTAGCAACGTGGATGGATCTAAATGGTAGAATGTTAAGCGAAATAAGTCAATCAGAGAAAGACAAATGCCATATGATCCCATTCATATGTGAAATTTAAGAAACAAAAAGAAACGAACAAAGAAAAAAAGAGACAAACCAAAAAACAGACTTTTAACTATAGAGAATGAGCTGAGGTTCCCAGAGGGGAGATAGGGGGGCTGGGTGTAATAGTTGAAGGGGATTGAAGAGTACACTCATCATGACGAGCACTGAGTAATGTATAGAACTGTTGAATGACTATATTATACACCTGAAATGAAGATAACACTGTATGTTAACTACACTGGAATTAAAATTTTTAAAAATAATAAATTTTAAAACATCGAGCAGGTCTATAAACAAGATCGGCCAAATGAAATTGTGTAAATGAAACTGACTACTGAAGACATTTACTTTGAAATTCATTGTGTTTCCTTCATGTTGATATGACATATCCTGGATATTTGGAGCCTCAAGGGCAAACTAATATTTAACAGAATTTTAAAATATGTACGTTTATATTTGTGCATGTATTATGTATCCGTCATTAATTATATATGCTCATCCCCAGATATCAATGAATTATTTCCAAAGAAAAGAAAGGATATGGAATACATATTACATCGATAGTTGCTACCTTTAAAATGTCTAGATGCAAGTTTCCATTTAAAAAAAGTATTAAATGCCAAATACACGTTTGCAGTTTTTGCTATACGGCGTCTGTTGAAGGTGTCATCTAGGACAGATATAAAAACAGTCTGACCAGGTCTGAATTCTTACTAATCTCACGTGAAGGAGAACATTTGCTATTGATAAAGCCAGTTAATCTCCAGAGTACGACTTGGGCTTTATGTATTTTTAGATGAGCATCACAGAAATTGATTGGCATCTGCTTCTCGTACAAGTCTCAAGTGCCAGCCGCCATGAGATCTGTGACTATGATTCAGTGTTCCATCTCCATGACGAAAGAGACTCCAGAGCTGATAAAAATGAATGCTTTTCTTTCTTTAATTTTGAAAATGCCTTACAAACATTAACTAACTAACAGATGCATCTGATTGAGGACTCTACACCATCCCATAGTCTATCACCCAGAGGGATCTTCAATTGCATGCGGTGTGATTCATTGCCAACCACAATGGAAAATTAACTTCGCTCTTAACGATAATTCTGGAAGCTATGTAGACACTGAGCGTGAGTCCATGTAGCAGTTCGAAAAAAGATTCCTAAGAAGGAAACCCTTTTATCCATTATTTAGGCCAAGGGCATTAAGGCTTCAAAAATTTTTTTTTTTTATAAAAAGGGAAAAAGATCAATCTATAGTTTCTACTCACCGCTGAGATTGATTGTAAGGGTATCAGGTGTGAAATGCAGAAATGGTCACTAACAGTGCAACGCTACTTTCGGGAAAAAGAAAGCTCTCACTGGTCAGGTGAGTTTTTTCCATGAAACGAGTGATAGCTTTCACGTTCCTGGACCGGCAGATTGGGAAGATGGGTTCTCAAATTCTTGGTTTCTCCAATGTGTAAATAATGAACATAGTCATTTATATTCATATCTTGACACATACATAGGTTTTTCTATAGCATGTACCTAGAACAGTTCACCATGGCTTTTCCTGCACCTAACATAGTACCTGGTACTCAAAATGTGTTTGTTAAGGGACTAATTAAATTAATGGCACCCAATAAATATTCGTATTTACAATATTAGTTTATATGCATCTTCACATTCATACATATTTACAATATTCGTTTGCATTATCAAAGAAGTCTGTGTATTTGCGACTTTGGTTTTGACCATGATTACTAGGGTATTCCTAGGGATTCAAAATTTACAAGGCCTGAGAGCTACCCTTACTAAGAAAATCTCCAGAAAAATTGCTAAACGTGTCTGTATCATAGAAATCAGGTTTAAAAAGTACCAGATAACATGTGACTCAACATAATGCATACATTTCTGGTTCCAGTTGCTTACATGTGAGTTCACATGGATTTTTATGATCTAAACAGTAGGAATCCATTTTTGTTCCGTTTACCTGGACACTCCTTCTGGTGTCTCACAAATCCTGTGAACGATGTTCTCCCTGAATCAACCCTGTGATTACAAAGGACAAATCCACTTTACGCTGCCGTTCCATGTAAAGTCGGTCAGGTATATTAAGGTGTAATCGACTCTAATTAGCTCTCCCACCAATAGACTTATTCTCTACCTTGGGTGAATAATACTCTGAAAAGAGATATAGTTGGTGTTAAAGAAAATGGCAAAAATCACTTTCATTCTGATTCTCAGCTATAATTCTCATGGGTCTCCAAAAGGTCCACACTAACCAAAATTGATATGAAAAAGAAAATTGATAAGGAGATTGCATTGCATAAAACTAAATGATTATTGCCTCTTGTGATGACTGAAATCCCATTAAACACACACACACACACACACACACACATACGTATGAAACAAATTTAGTACAGTATAATTACTAGGGTAGTATTTATTGTTATGAAGAAAAGCCTGGTGATGCAACAGGCATTGCATGGCTTTTCTTCAAAGAACTTGGCAACCAAAATGATTTGGCATTAAAATACCTGCTTACCAGTGATAACCAAAGAATTAGTATAGAACAACAAAACCGGACAAAATATATGAAGTAACCATTTTCAGTTGTTGGGCAATAGGCAGCATAGAAGAGTGACTGTTGTGGGAAAGAAACTAAATCAGGTGAGCTCCGTAATCTCCCTGGCTTTCAGCTTGAAGCAGTTTTTGAACAGGAGCGCAGGGAAAAGGAACCCAGAAAACAATGGCGTGGCTCAGCTAGGGAGGAAGGGAACAGAATTTGGAGTTTCTGTGTTGGCAGGAATTTGTGGGTCAGGATACCGGATTGAAGGGTACCGTACAGAGGAAGTTTGGAAATCTATACAGGGAAGACTTGAGTATTTGAACGTAAAGCTTCACACGTGCAGGGCAGGAAACCATGAGGGCCTGTGAACAACAACTACTGAGCAAAGACAACTACTGGAGAAAGAATAACTACTGAGGAGCCGTGACTAGAACGGGTACTAGAGCTTGCACAAGACAGACATTCGTTCCAACAACCAGAGTGCAGAGACCTCTTAGAGAAGCCACAGGGCTTGGTAGAGAACCCAGAAAAAACCGTGCTTTAGGAGAAGGGCAAATTTATCCCTAGAGTAAAGACTACTCTAGACCTGCCTTAACACAGTTTAAAAACAAGACCCAAAAGAATCACACTGCTTTGATTTAACTGCCTTCCAGAACAAAATTCAACGCTACGAAAAGACAACCGGAGCCAGACCGTCAACAACATAAGATCTAGCATGTTCAGCATCAAATGAGAAACTATTGTATATAAAGAAGCCATCAAATGTGACCCAGAGCTGGGAGAAAAAACAGCTAATAAAACCAGACCCAGAAATGATAAAGATGATGGAATTAACAGACAAGAGCTCCAAAACAACTAGTATAAATATGTTCAAGGGCTTAAAGAAAAATATGGACAAACTGGGGTAAGAGGTAGAGAAACACAATAGAGAATGAAAATTTCATAAAAGAACATAAAAGAATCAAAGAGAAATCCTAGGACTTAAAAAGACAAAGATCTGAAGTAAAAATTTCACTGGATGGCTTAATGGCAAAAGAAGAAAATCAGTGAATTTAAATACAGGAAAATTGGGGCGCCTGGGTGGCCCAGTTGGTTAAGCGTCCGACTTCAGCTCAGGTCACGATCTCGTGGTCCGTGAGTTCGAGCCCCGTGTCGGGCTCTGGGCTGATGGCTCAGAGCCTGGAGCCTGCTTCCGATTCTGTGTCTCCCTCTCTCTCTGCTCCTCCCCCGTTCATGCTCTGTCTCTCTCTCTGTCTCAAAAATAAATAAACATTAAAAAAAAAACATTTTAATAAAAAATAAATAAAGAACTAAATAAATATAGGAAAATAGAAATGATCTAAACTGAAATACAGACAAAAAAGGACTGAACAGAATTTAAAAAGTCTCAGTGTTAGAAGTTAAATGTATGACAGCAATAGAAAGAAAACAAAAGCCAGGAAAAAAAAAAAACTTTTAAGTTTCTATGTTTTACAGGAGATGGACTCATATTAATTCAAGACAGACCACAATAAGTTAAGGATGCAAATGAATGAGGTGTAAATAATAAGACAACAGAAAATATAAAATGGAAAAGTAAGATATACTCAGTTAATCCAAAATTAGGCTGCAAATAGGAAAACTAAGAACAAAATACAGATGAGGCAAATAGAAAACAAATGGCAAGATAACAATACTAAATCCAACCATTTCAGTAACTACATTACATGTAAATGGACTAAATATTGCATTAAAAGGTGAAATTTCCATACCGTGTTAAGCATGACACAATATGTCCTGTTTGTAACAGACTCACGCATAATGTAAAGACACAGATAACTTTAAAAGAAGAAACGAAAAAGATATACACCCTGAACACGCTAATCAAAAGAATGAAGGAGTGGCTATTGCTATTAGACAAAGCTGACTCCAGAAAAAGTAGTTTTACCAGAAATGAAGAGAATAACGATAGAGTTATCAAAGCATGAGGAAGACACTGTAATGATACAAGGGTATGCATCCAGTAACAGAACATCAAATTCATGAATCAAAAACGGATGCTAAAGGAGTAAGCCACAGACAAATTCACAATTATAGCCAGAGATTTCAACATTCTTATCTCAACAATTGATAGAATAGGTAGACAGGAGTTCAATAAGCATATAGACGATTTGAACCATCCTATTCACCAACACAACTTTACTATGTATAAAACACCATTCCCAACAAATTGGAGAATCCACATGCTTTTCAAGTGACCATAAAACACAACCACGATAAACTCTATGCTGAGCCAGCCATAAGACAAGTTTCAATACGTTTAATACAATTTAAGTCATTTACAGTATGTTCTCTGACCACAACAGGATTAAAGTAGAAATCAATAACCAAAAAAAAAAGGCATTTGGAAAATCTTCTAATATTTGGACATCGATCCAGATACTCCTCATTAACCCACTGGTATAAGACAAAATTAAAAGGAACTTCGAAGATATTTTGAACTAAATAAAAATAGAAACATAACATGAAATTTGTAGGATGAAGTTAAAGCAGTGCTTAGAAAGAAACAACACCTTTGAATGTTTATGTTAAAAAAGGGGAATGGTTTAGGGGTGCTGGTGTGGCTCACTTGGTTAAGCATACAACTCTTTGCTCTGCTCAGGTAGTGATCTCACAGTTTGTGAGTTTGAGCCCTGCATTGGGCTCTGTGCTGGCAGCCTGGGGCCTGCTTGGGATCCTTTCTCTCCCTCGCTCTCTGCCCCTCCCCCACTGGCACTGTCTCCGTCTCCCTCAAAGTAAATAAATAAAGTTTAAAAAACTTTTTTTTAATTAAAAGAAGAAAATGGGAATCATTTCAAAGTAATGATCTAAGATTCCAGTTCAAGAAGTAAAAATATCAGAGAAAAATGAGCCCAAAGGAAGAATATCGAAGGAAATCATGAAGGATAAGAGGTGAAATCGATTAAATAGAAAAGTGGCAAATAACAGAGGAAAAAAAACAATGGAAAAACAAATCGGTTCTTTAACAAGATTAATAAAATCCATAAGCTTTTAGCCATACTCATCAAGAAAAAAGAGAAAACACAAGTTATCAGTATTACAAATGAAAGAAGGTCATTCAAACTTAAAAACTTGATAGATGTGTAATATGAACAGCTTTATGAAGAGAAATTCGATAATTTACATAAAAAGGAAAAAGGCCTCAAAAAATACAAATTATTAAGGATGCCATAAGAATAAATAAAAAATCATAATAGCTCTATATCCATTAAGAAATTGATTCATAATTTTAAAATATTCCCACAAAGAAAACTCCAAACTCAGATGGCTTCCTTGGTGAGTCCTATCAAACAATCAAGGAAGAAATAACACAAATTGGATGCAAACCCTTTCAAAGATATAGGAAGAGGGAACACTTATCAATTCCTTTTATGAGTCCAGTATTCCCTGATCCCAAAACCATTTAAATGCATCACAAAAAAACAAAACAAAACAAAACACAAATTACCACTCAATACCTCTCACTAGCATAGATCAAAATTCCTTAAGAAAATAGTAAGAACCGGGCGCCTGGGTGGCTCAGTCGCTTAAGCGTCCGACTTCGACTCAGGTCATGATCTCACGGTCCGTGAGTTCGAGCCCCGCATCGGGCTCTGTGCTGACAGCTCAGAGCCTGGAGCCTGCTTCGGATTCTGCGTCTCCCTCTCTCTCTGACCCTCCCCTGTTCATGCTCTGTCTCTCTCTGTCTCAAAAATAAATAAACATTAAAAAAAAAAGATTAAAAAAAAAAGAAAATAGTAAGAACCCAATCCAGCAATGCATAAATGGATGAATCCATCATGAACTAATGAAGGTATTCCAGACACACAAAAGCATTTTAATATTCAAAAAAAAATCAGTGTGATTCAACATATTGATAGGAAAAATAAAAATTATTTGCTTATTTCATTAGTTGAAGAAAAAGCATTTGACTCAATTTAATCCCCAGGCTTTTAAAAAGTAGAAGCTGATTCTAAAATGTAGTTGGAAACGCAAGAATTTAGAAGAGCCATACTAATTTTGAAAAGCTTCACATAGTTGAAGGGTGCACAGTACCTGATTTTAATACCTATAATGAAGCTGTAAAAATTAGGGCAGCGTGGTATTGATATGAATATTAACAAACAGATTAGTAGGATAGAACTGAAAGTAGAAAATATACCCATCCTGATATGATCTATTAACTTTTGACCAAGGTGCCAAAGTAATTTAATGGGTAAGGAAATTATTTGCAAACAATAGTGCTGGAAAACTGGCTATCTACATGGAGGACGATGAAAAAATTGAAACCCCAACTTCATACATACACAAAAATTAATTTGGGATAGACTGCAGACCTAAGCCCCCCAAATCATAACGCTACAATTCTGAATCTTCTATAAGAAAGCAGAAGACTGTATTAATGATTTGGGGATAAACAAGAATTTCTTTGGTACAATCCAGAAAGTTCTAAATATAAAAAAAGAACAACAAACATTTGTTAAATTGGACATCAATTTAAGCATCTGTCGTCTATCTATGTTTCTATCATCTATCTATCGGTGGGTGTCATATTCATATACCACGTATGTGATAAAAGACTTGTTTTTAAAATATATAAACAACTCCTTCAATTCAATAATAAGACAAACAACCAATAAAATGAATATAAGGCACTATACATATACACAAAAAACTTGAAAGTGTGCAACATCATTAGCTGTCAGGGAAAGGCAAATTTTTTTATTTAACATTTATTTATTTTTGAGACAGAGAGAGACAGAGCATGAAAGGGGGGGGGGGTCAGAGAGAGAGGGAGACACAGAATCTGAAACAGGCTCCAGGCTCTGAGCAGTCAGCACAGAGCCGGATGCGGGGCTCGAACTCACATACCTCGAGATCGTGACCTGAGCCAAAGTCGGACGCTTAACCGACTGAGCCACCCAGGCGCCCCGGGAAAGGCAAATTTAAGTCCCAGTCAGATACCTCTCTGCACCTCATAGAGTAACTAAAAGATGAACCACCTCCAATGTTGCTGTGTGTGTGGAGTCACTGACTCTTTCATCCATTTATCGATACAAGTGTAAATGGTACAGCTACTTAGGAAGTTTGAGCACTTTTCACAAAATTGAACATATACCTACCCCATGACCCAGGGAGAGAAATGAAAACATACGCACACAAAGAGATACGTACGAAATGGTCATAGAATCTTTATACGTGAGAGCCCAAACCTTGTAACAACCATAATGAGCACCAGTAAGAAAATGAAAAACAAAAAACAAAAAACAAATTATTGTATATCCATGCAATGGAATACTTCTCAGCCATAAAAGACGTGACCTACAAATGAAAGCAACAACACAAATGAACCTCAAAAATACTTGAGCGCAAGAAGCCAAATCCCAAAGAGTACAGCCTGTATGACTGTTCCAGAAGGGGCAAAACCAATCTATGGTGATGGAAATCAGAGCAGCGTTCGCCTTTGGGGTGGGAATTGGCAACTGATCGGGCAGAAGTATGAGGGATCTTTGGGGGTGATGGAAATGTTCTATAGAGTTTGTTTCGCTAAACACTTGTTTTGAAGACGTGACTTTGTTCCACTGCCATTGATACATTAGGGAAATTTTTGATTTTTCGTTCGCTTACGTGTGATTCTGTCTGCAAGAAACCGAGGTGAATGCAGAAAAGTGCATCCAGCCAAATTGAGCTGCGTAGGAAAACACAAACCTCACACAAGGGAATACACCTCAAACATCTACTAGCTACCTAAGTTGATCTCACGCATTAGGAGACACAACCATCCACATAAGGTGTTAGATGTTTCTGCTCATTCCAAGGAACCCTCCTCCCTCCACTTCGCAATAACGCACAAACTTCTGATGTTCACTTCCACGAGTGCATTTCAGGTCTTTTTCAAGGAAAAGTGCCATATTTATTATAGCATTTATGGACTACTTAATCACCTAACGTGTAAAATTACACTGCCGTTTTTAGTAGGCTCCTACTTGTTTTACATGTCACCGACAAAGGTTTGATCTGGCCCCAGTTCCATTTTTTGTAGATTTAGGATGGGAGTGTCTGTTGCATGGCTTTGCATGGCAGTGGTGATTTGGGGCAATGCCTATTCTGCACCGCAGCAGAATTGACCGGATCCTGTTAGGGTATGGGTTGTACAAGTGACTTCAACGGTCAGATCTAATCAAACTGAACACCTAAAATCTGTGCACTTCCTGGTAGGTGAATGTGCCTCAGTAAAAGGATAATGACATTATATTAATATTACTACACACATTTGTCTATTTAAGGTCTGCATCTTATGAGTATGTTGGTCCGTGGTTTCTCGTGCATTTCACTTTACTTCCCAGTAAGTACCAAACTACTCACAGTCCCTGGATGTCACATGTTCTCTTATGGCTTTCCCAACTCAACATTACTTGTATTTGTCATATTCTTTTCCCTCCGTCTTTGCCAGATTAATTTCTACAAATCATTTACATTTTAGTTCAGATATCACTTCTTCCAGGAAGCCTTCCGGGTTATCATTTCCCCTCAGTCTGATTAAATGAGCCTCATATGTGCTCTTGCAGCATTGTGTGCCTAGTGTTATCAGAGCTTTTGCCACATTTTTTAGGAATTACTTATCACTGCTTTGAGATCATAGCTTTCAAACTAAGAATTGTGTGTTTAAACCCTGAATCTCCACTCCTGCTCAGTGCCTGGCATGTGTTGGATGCATAAAGTAATTTAATCTGAAAATTATCTGAATAAATGAATGAATGTTCTTGAACTATTTTATTGGCTTCCCATTCCTAAATAACAAGCACAAAATCAGTGGCTTAACACACAAATTTTTTTATCTTATAGTTCTAGAGGTCAGAAGTCCAAAATAGGTCTCAGCGGTATTGGCACGGCTTTGTTCCTTCTGGAAACATTAGTGGAGAGAATTCTTTTTTTTCTTTTTCTTTTTGCCTTTCCCCCCTTCTACATACTTCCTGCATTCCTTGGCTCATGGCATTTTTTTTCCATCTTCAAAACCAGCAATCACAGCACTTGAACCTCTGCTTTCTATCACACATCTCTGATTCTCCTACCTCCCCCTTATAAGGGAGCTGTGATTACACTAGACCCACCCAGATAATCTCCCCGTCTCAAGATCTTTAACTTAATCCCATATGCAAAGTCCCTTTTGCCATGGAAAGGAAGATATTCACATTTTCCTTGTATTAAGATATGGATCTCCTAACACCTCTGGGGGCATGACTCTGCCTACCACTACAAGCAAAGTACTCGTTCTCTTTTGTGCCTTTGCAAGGGCTGTATCACCTGCCTGGAATTCTGTGATTCCCGTGTATTCGTATGTCTAACTTCCTCTTGTACTTAACGTCTTTGCTCAAACATTGCATCAGTGAGATCCGCCCTTGTCCATCCTATTCAAAATGGCAACCTGTACCCTTGCTTCTGCTAACACTCCTGATTGCCCTTATTGTTATTTTTTTCTTTTTCCCATAGCCTATTTATTACACTTACTGTGGTTTTTAAAAATTGTTTATTTTACCCAATAGAATATAAGCACTATGAAGGCCTATTAATTTTGTCCGTTTTGTATGTTAATATATCCCAAGAATCTAGAAGCATTACCTGAGAGACAGTAAGGATTCAATAAATACTTGAGTGAATTGGATGAATGGCTGAACACATAAGACTCCTTTCTGCCGTAGAACGTTGCAGACGCGTGCAAAGACAGGCTTCCGGGCTGCACACATACACAGAGAAGCCATTCTTTGGCGAAAATAAAATGGCATTAATTTTGCAATGGCCACTGAAAGAAGGTAAATTCCTTAGAAAGAAAATAATCATGACTTTCTATCTACAAAACCTGAGCATTGAGAAACTGGAGACGGAGAGACTGAAATTTACCTGAAATGCGCTGACCAGGGAGCCATTTCAGCACAGGCTGTCACGGGGCCAAGGTAGCAAGGGACAGTGGGCAACAGGATGACTGACAAGAATAGAATAGGTTTCAGACTAGATCAAGTCGTTATGAAAGGGCCTGGTTAATGTTTGTCTCGTCAAAACCTAGTGAGAGGGGGCCGGAATTTAATGATCGCTTTCTTAGACTGAATCATTTATCATTTGTTGGACATGTAAGGACACCTAAATATGGGTTTCGATTCAATGTGGGCTTCGTACCGAGGTGTACATTACACCATTTTCAAACAATCCTTCAATTATATTCATAAAGTTCCGTGTTAAAGAAAACTTTGAAATCGCCCTGCAGAGGGCTATGCGAACAGTGGATCTTGTTAGCAAATGCAGGTAATATTCTCGGGCTCGGGGTGGTCATGTGAAGCAGTATTTCGTACAGAACAGGGCCTTACAAGGCATACCCTTTTCTGTGAATGCCACGTGTTCCACGTTGTGTGCCCTTGTAACGTACGTGTGTGCGCATCTGCGCAACAGGATGGCTCAGGTCTCGCTGGTTATGATTATGGTTTCCTGCAGAGACTGGAGTAGATCTTTCTGGCTCCGAGCAAGCTGACAATGTAGTCGATCTTAGGAAACTTTAAAACATAGGCATGAACGTCAGGTTGTGCTCAGCTTACAAACTGAGCTGAACTACAGTCACTTAGACGTGCTCGTAGGTGCTCTTATTCTGGCCCAACCTCGGCCCAGCGAAGGCAGAACCTTTCTCTTGATTTCCTCATCACAACATTGAAACAAGTGGGCCTTTGCAAAATGCTTTCATTGTGTAATAAGGGATGGCAAAAGAAAAATAAACACAGGGGAGAGGGATATAAACAAAAATGGCTTAAAAATTAGAGGGTTCTGATCCTACCATGGCTTATTTGTCTCCTTTCTGGAAGCTGCCTCAGAATAACTGCATTCTGTGAGCTGAAGGGCGGGCAAAATTTTGCAAGTACCTAGGCAGGGCCCCTCACATCTGAACTCCCAACCCACTCCTTTGCACCTTCTTTTTTGACATCGTTAGCCGTCTGTTACCATCTAATCTAAAGCATAATATCAGTGTCTGTTCTCAGACAGGTGCTTTTTACTTTGCTGAATGACCCCCTTCAGATGAGACCTTGTTTTATATCCACAGGAATGGGGACAGGTCCTATAAAATAACAAAAGAGTCCTAACTTGGAGGTTGAGTAACCTAAATTCTTGCCCCGGTTTTCTTACCAACTTAACTTCTGAAACCTCATCTACAAAAATGAAGTGATTGACCTTGTCTGACTTTAAGGCCCATTCAAGTTCTATTCTTCTATTACCGTCCTTAACCAACACGATTGGAATCATTCTATTTGTACAGGGACTCTATCCTTATTTTTCAAAAGGAGATAAAGAAGCTCAGAAAAGTGAAGTGACTTGCTCACATCACACCTCTAGTAAATGGGAGAGCCGGACTCACCTCCAGATCTTATCCACAGAACAAATGTCTTTGCAAATACCGCACTGTTGTACTTAAGAATAATGGCTATAGCGTCACACACAGAAAAGAAAAGGTTCTGTGAGTTGGACACCTGGGTGCCAACACTTCCACGTCAGGAACTGCCATATTTTATAAGATCTTGGAAGCTTCGTCTTGGTTGATTAGCTCAGAGATAGGCACGAACGAAATTTGGAAAGTAGGATCTTTCCACAGAATTTGGAAATGTGAGAGAAAATTGGTCTGTCTGAGGTAATTAAGGCCATCAAATGGGAAACTCAGGAAATATTAGCAGCCATGTCTCCTGCAAGTGAAGAAAGCCCCTTGTCAATGTGAGACGACGAAGCAGAGGGGAAAGATGGAGCGTCCTGGCGGAATTTGGATCCTGAGTTTTGGTCGTTCGCGAGGTCCAGTTGCACCCTTGGCCTTCGAACGGCTCGGTCGTTCTGTCCTCCCTTGCATTCCGTGGGCTAATATGTCCTCTGTTTGCTTTAATTGTTGAATGACCTTGTATTAGTTTCCTAGAACTACTGTCACAAATTACCACAAACTGATGGACTCAAAACAACTGAAACATATTGTGTCACAGTTCTGGAGGCCAGAAGTCCGGAATCAAGGCGGTGGCCAGCTTGGCTCCTTCTCGAGGCTGACAGAAGTTGTTCCGCGTCTATCTCCTGGCTTCTTTAAATATGTTTTCTTTATGTTTACTTTTATTTTTGAGAGAGAGAGAGAGACAGGGTATGAGCAAGGGGGGTGGGGGCAGAGAGAGAGGGAGACACAGAATCTGAAGCAGGTTCCAGGCTCTGAGCTGTCAGCACAGAGCCCGAAGTGGGGCTCGAACTCACGAACCGTGAGATCATGATCTGAGCTGAAGTCGGACACTCAACCGACTGAGCCACCCAGGCGCCCCTCTATCTCCTGGCTTCTACTGGCTGCTGGCAGTCCTTGGTATCACGTGCCTTGTCGACTCATCACTCCTCCACCTTATCTCCCTCTGTCTTCACGTGACCTCTCTCTGTGTCTCTATGTGTTCCCTCCTGATCTTTCCTCTTACAAGGAAGCTTGTCATTGGACTTAGAGCCCATCCATAGGCAGATGATCTCCTCAGCTTAATTATGTCTGCAAAGTCCCTTTTTGCAAATAAGGCCACGTTCACAGATTCTGGGTGGACATGACTTTGTGGGAGGCTGATATGAGCCTCCGGACAAAGAGAATCCCAAATGACAGCAATTAGTTTCAAAACGTAGTGATAACCACCTCCATAAATTCTTTCGTACATTTAATTATACTTTCCCCACCTGCCACCACTGCCCATATTTTTCTTTCTGTAAGGTCATTTGGACATTTAACGAACACAACACCGTAATGTAAAAAATAACACTGTGTCGTAAAACATTTCCTTTTCTTTTCCTGTGTTACAAAGACAAGAAAGATGACCAGGTGATCTCAGTTCGCTTAGTTCGAATGCTGTTAGCGACATATAGCTGTAGATAAGGTTAAGGAAATGTCCTATCCCACTAATGGCTTCCGTAGCTAGCTGGAAAGTCATCCGCGCTTTTGTAAGCTCTCTAGGATTAGTATCACAACACTGGGCAGAATGGTTTACTGGAACAGTTCTCATGTCAGGACACCACACAGGTGGGGGTTTTGTGGTTGTTATCGTGTTTATAAGTAACAAAGAAGAGGGAGTATGTCAGTGTCTGGGATTTTAACCAACGTAAGTTGCCTCCTTTTCCCTAGTATATGAAGTCAATTCCCATACAACCTGTCGTTTGTTAGGGTAGCAAATCTATCCCATCTTGGAATCTCAAATAAAAAAATCCACGTTAATGCCCTTCTGTAGCTGGTTTTATGTTTAGAGCGGCCATCTTCAGATCTTCATTACTGCAGAGTAAAACTAATTTTACTGGTATTAAAAAAAAAACAAAAACCTATAACAACAACAAAAATCCAAAGTCCCTGGTTTACGAGAGGTGTTTCATTGGGAAAATACTGAGGGATGCATTCAATAAAAAACAAAACCACGCCTTCCACTGGGTAAAATCTTATGGATGACCTTCCTCGTCCAGATTCGTTCCTGAGGTGTTGTTTTACCTGACAAAGGACACCCACAGGTTTAAATTTCGTTTGTGTCGTTGGTGTGCTGATCCTCTCACAAGGCAATTTCCCATTGCATACCATCTTAGAAATAATGTTTGAATTTAAATGGGAACCAGTCTTGAAGCTGTCACACAGGCCTTTTGTCAGATGCTAAGACAGAGTCTTCCAAAGCGTATGCAACGCTACCCCGTTCTTAGCTCCCTCACCTTTCTTATAATCAGTCTCTTACATATCACGGTGTATGACTTAGTTCTGTTTTAATAAAGTAAATCCAAAATTAGGAATGCCAAGCTCCTGCCATGTAAAATTTCTCAGTTTAGTGCTAAAAAAGAAGATATAGCTTTCATAGAGTGACAGAATTGCTATAAACATGTGATGGCAGATTTGTTTGAGGTAGAGTTAATTACTCCCTTGTTAATTCCTGATAGAACGTAGAAGGCTCTCTCACAGCTCACTTTTGGCTATTGATTTATCTCTTTAGGTAAAGAGTCACGGATTATTAAGGTTTTTTTTTTTTTTTTTTTTAGTGCACACTTATCCTTGTAGGTTACAATTCTATCTGGTTTCATAATTTTCCATCTTGAAACTGACTTGATCCTTTTTAATGATGTTCGTGCCCTTAATCAAGAGTGTATAAACAATCTATATTACAAGTTTCATAAAGACATATGTGAACATTTAACAGGCTTTGGGAGACATTTGCAGTGTAAAATATCTAGATGAATTCTTTTATTTTTTTCTTGGAGATTATCCTGTACGAGTAACAGGCAGAGAAAATATTTCCCATGCCTGTGAGTATTTAGGAGTTCTTTGTGTGCCTAGATCTCCGCCCCCCCCCACCCCCCCCCGCCCTCATAAAGGGGAAGTGGTGTGTATTGGGGGTGGGCAAAAGAAAAATGACAAGAAGCAAGCACTTTGCTCCTGTAGGATCAAATTCCAAGCAGAATTCCTTCATACCCGTCCATTTCTGCTGTGAAAGTGCAGTGTGGTGTTCGTTTTCACTGTATCTGCTCGCTTAATTGTTTCTGCCTGTTCATTTCATTCTTCAGTGAAAACATTAGCCTAAGGGACATTTGAAAATCAAAAGGTAGGCTTGAAGTTTAACAGGAAATGAACAGTGGTGTTGCTGCATTATTAAAGTAAAAGTTTAGAACCAATAGAAAATAGCCACAATTCTAAACTTAATATATCTTTCCTCTTTCTCGTTGTTTCCTTTTGCTCTCCCAAATGTCAAGATTAAAGAAAAACATTCCATGGTTTCTACAGTTTTACATGGCCAAGGTACATAAAGGATGCTGGGAAGTCTGCGTTAATGGAAGTTACCTTCGATGTGCTGACAATCAAGGGGTTTTGAATGCTTACGTAGCAATATCTAAAACCCCGGACAAATTTCCTGACAGCTGTAGCTGTTTAATTCTTTTAGAAGTCTCCCTCTCCACCCCCAAACCTCCTCTTGCCAGAATTATCCAGATAATTAAGGAAGTGGTGGGAAGGTTAGAATCTGAACCATCTCCATACCAAAAGTGGCCAGATAATTATCCAACTCTCTGCCTCACTTACAACGCAGAAATATGATTTCGGCGTCTCCGTGTCAGCCAGTGGAGCGAGGCCTCTGGTAGGGAAGTTGTCTCCCAACAGAGTAAAACTTGAACTTCAGAAGTTCTTTATTTCTCCGCCGAGTTGTCCACTTACACTCAAGGTGACGTGGCTCCACCACAGCCAACATCAGTGGTGCTTACGGCTGCTGTTGAAACAGCTCAGGATGGAGTACCACCATTGTCCAGCTTCTCTCCGGTCCCCGAGACAAAAGATCGAGCAGGTATTCAAACACCAAGCTCAGAAGATACCCGCTTAACATACTGCCTCTTTTACAACTACTTTGTCCACCTTAAGAAGGAAATCAAACAATTTCCAGAACGGCAAAGCAACCAGCAGAGCAAAGTTGTTTGCAATGGCCCACTGGCTACAGATATCTTAAGAGGTGAATGGCGAGGTGGAAAATACCAGACTTAAAAAAAAAAATGATAAACGAGAGCCTAGGTATTTAAGCATATAGAACTTCTTAGACCATTTATTTGGGGAAGTAATGCAGAGTTAATTCAAATGGCCACGACGAGGAGTAGTCAAATAACAAGTAATTACTTTTTCTTGCCTTGAAGAACAATGGATTTGGGATGGATCCAAATGTATAAAGAGCAGTCATGATTTGATAGTTGGTTATGTAATGGAAACAGCGCTGTACTTTCGTATTATTTTTGCTAACGCTCTATTTCATAGGCACGGCACACTTGGAGAATTTGTTTAATCAAAAGTAATCTTCACGTACTGATTGATGGTGTATCACACGAATTCATTTTAAGAAGAGCAGCACAAGAGAACTGTTGGTTATGAAACACAATTTTCGGGAGAAGTGGTATGTTTAGCTACCCTTACAATGATCATTCTCCATGGAGAATATAATCTTTTGGCCGTTTCTGTTAGGAAAGTGGAAGCGATGTTTGTAGGGGTGGGGGCAGGGGTACAACACCAGGGATAGGTTTGAAAATGGGAAAGCCAGGCAAAGGAACAAATTGCAAGTTAAATACTTTCGGGGGAGGGGACGTATTTTTACAGGTATCAATTATTGTCGTTACAAGTAATAAATAATGCTAAATAAAACATGTAACTAAACGGGCATTAAAGACCTTTTACATACATAGAAGAAAAGAAAACCTTTTTTTCCTCCTATGCTGCAGACTGCAGGCATTTTCCTCTCCCTCTGTCAAGTGCAATTCTTTCTTGATGAATGACAAGGCAGGATAATAGGCTGTGGTCGCCATGGCAACCAGACAGCAGCGCTGTGTGCCTAGCATTTTTTCATCTGAAAATGAAACCAGAAGCAAAGAAAAGCTGAAAATGTAACCAACAGATTAACTGATACAAAAAAAGAAAAGAAAGAAAGAAAGGAAAAAAGGAACAAAAAGGCAAGTTAGATTACAAGCAATTAAAATTACAGTACCTAGTCTCCCTTTCTCCCTCTCCCTCTCCCTCTCTCCCTCTTTCTGTCTCTGTCTCTGTCTGTCTGTCTCTCTCTCACACACACACACACACACACACGCAAGCACACACACCCCGACCAGATATTTTAAAATGCTATTTGACAAACATGCAACAATCATGTTTTATCTTTATTTTTCAAAATGCCTCATTTGTTTTGAAACCTAGGAATAGCTGATATTTTTTCAAAGAGGCATTTAATTTCACCACGCACCGCATTTTATTAAGCCTGACGCACTGTGTTTGTACTGGAATTTCTCGATCCCTCTCCTCTCTAGTGCCTACCCCTGAACTATGCAGCGACTGAGGGCTTGGCGTGCAACAGTTTTATCTGACGGTGGTCTTACATACTCCATCTACTGCATTTGCTAAGGAGTCATAGTTGTTCTTCTGTTGAGCTAAAATGAAGCTGCCATGCTTTGCTATATTCTCATTCCTCACATTAGAAGGTTCCTGAACTCCCATTCAGAACACTGTATATTATTCTGCCCATATGATTTCCTTTTATTTACCGATAACAAAGCATCACTAGCAGTTTTCCTTTTAGACGGTCTCTGTCTCTGCTGTATGCATGTGTAACAGAAAACAGATATAAAGGAGGATGTTCTGAGAGCAGTAGCCCCTTTGCCGTGGATATTGGTGGAAGCAAAGAACACTGAGCTGGAAACAGAAGCCAGGAGTCCTGTGAGGCTCTCAGCTTTGCAACCTGGGGTTGGCTAGCCCAGGGCGGGGGTGGGGAGAGAACAAACAAACAGGCCTTGATTTGAATCCTAGCTCTACCCCTTTGGTGATATGACAATAGGTATCCATATCAATGAGGAATGAACCCTAGAGTTTTTAACTTCTCTGAGCTTCAGTATTTTTCATCTCTAAAATGGGTGGCTCAGTCGGTTAAGCGTCCGACTTCAGCTCAGGTCACGATCTCGCGGTCCGTGAGTTCGAGCCCCGCGTCGGGCTCTGTGCTGACGGCTCAGAGCCTGGAGCCTGTTTCAGATTCTGTGTCTCCCTCTCTCTCTGCCCCTCCCCTGTTCATGCTCTGTCTCTCTCTGTCTCAAAAATAAATAAACGTTAAAAAATAAAATAAAATAAAATGGGCACTTCTTACCTACTTCATGGGACTTTTAAGAAGATTAATGAGATCACTTGTTGAAAGTGGTCCTCCTCCCTGCAGTCAAAACTTCCAGCTTTCTAATCTGTGTAGCAGAAATATCTGTCTGGTGTATGTGTGTGTGTGTGTGTGTGTGAGAGAGAGAGAGAGAGAGAGAGAGAAAGCGAGAGAGGGAAGGAGGAAGAGGGGGAGAAAGGCTATGTGTCCTAGCCACCTGTTTCAGAAGGCTGTAGGTCAAATAAGTGAATTTATGTGAAATGCTTTTTTGTTTTAACGTTTATTCATTCTTGAGAGACACAGAGAGAGTGCAAACAGGGGTGGGACAGAGAGAGGAAGACACAGAATCCGAAACAGGCTCCAGGCTCTGAGACGTCAGTACAGAGCGCGAAGCGGGGCTCGAACCCACCAACCGTGAGATCGTGACCCGAGCCGAAGTCGGACGCTTAACTGACTGAGCCACCCAGGCGCCCCTATGTGAAGTACTTTTAAAGCATGAGATGTTCATGAAAAAGAAAGGGGGTGCCACCCAGATGTTGAGAAACTTCTAGAAGCATCTCAAGAAAGGTGTCTGGCTCTGACCTGCCCTAAGGCAGAGGGATGGGCTGACCAGCTATACCCCAAGGGCTCCTAACTCAAGACCTCCCCCCTTGTGGACAAGAAGATTGAAATGTTGGAGGCCCACAGAGCAAGTCCAGGGACTTTAGCTGGGGCATCGGAGTATCTGAGCACTGACGTGTACCCAGTACGTGTCAGCTCAGAGCACTCTCCATTTCCCTCTGACATGCCCAGTGGCTGTGTGGCCACCCACAGCAAGGCCTAATAAATCCTTCCTTTGTCCCCATTTCCCCCAACACATACAAATGCAAAGTAAACATTTGGATCAAAGCTTTTAATGTGCTTTGTACCGTTTTATTTGAAAAGATCAGGTCTGATATTTGAGAGGAAGAGTCCATCTGGCTGGGCTGAGCTCAAGAAGCTTCAGACAAATTGTAAACAGGACCAGGGCGCAAACCCCTCTCACGGCCCGCAGCTCGACGCTGCCCTCACCAAGGCACCGCCCCATGCTTGCTGGCTCTCCCTGACCACTCATGCAGAGGGAACTTGGTGTATTGAGACTGACCCTCTTTGCAAGCTTTGCCTGGAATTTCCTAGCATCATCTACTTTGCCGACTGCCATTGACCTTCTTCCCAAGCTTCTACTGTCCTGGGACTACAACCCGTTCAGAGTTTTAAAATTTCCAACAGTAGATGTCATGGTGCTTTTGCAAACCACGAGGAGACTTGGTTGTTCAAATAAACTCCTTGGCAACTTGGAGGAAAAAGGGGAGGAATGGAGACTGGAGGGGAGAAAATGCTTTTTTTTTTTTTTGACGTGATACCCATGTGTTAAATGTAAGGCTTGCGTTTTCCCCACCTGTGGAATAGGGAGAAGGGGCACGTCGACTGCATTTCCTCCGCCCCGGTATCTCGCACACACCGTGCTGTTATTTATTCGATGATCTGTTCTCCTTGCCGGACGGAGCGCTCCTGTCAGGCAGGGGTCGAGCCCATCTTGCTCGCTTAACCCATCTCCCTGGCCTAACAGAGTGTTTCACCCAGAGGAGGCCCTTAAGACGTATTTGGTGATCAAACGGATGAGCTTTGCAGTCAGACGTGCCTAGGCTTTTGCTGCAGCTCTGCGTACTCGCTGTGACTGTGGGCGTCTTTCCTTTTCCAAGACACGTGGGTAAAAATGCAAAGTCCCCGGCACACTCTAGCAGGTATGCAATGGCCACTTCTCTTCCCCTTTTCCGTGCAATACCTTCTGTTGAATTTTTAAGGGACTTCTCGGAAGCCATATGATGCTGCCAAGAAAGGTAGGGGTTCCTGAAAGGTTCCTTCTCCAGAAACTGGTTTCGCGGATCCATTCCAAAGACCACGTCTGTTGCGAGAGTAGAAGAGCAAAGGCCGTCCACAATTCACCGCAGCAAGGAAGACTGAATTCGGGAAGGCCGGGTTGGGAAGTGAGGACAGACCCTTCGCGCGGGCAGCAGGTGAGGGACCAACACGAATGCACAGCTGTAGGGCCGTTAATCTCGGGATAACCACTTGTGTGTGAGCATCTGGAGAACAAATCACACACTGCAAAATTGGTACCAGTGGGGGGCACACAGCATCAGCTGAGTTCTGAGAGCGAACTGATAGCAGCATTTATGCAGCACCTACTGTATATGGGACAACGGCTCTGTGCGTTCAGGGGCGTGTGTATATCTGTTAACTTTGGAGGCAGCAGCACAGCCGTAAAGCCCAGGCTCGAGAGACTGTCAGGGCTTCCGTCCAGACTCTTCTGCTTAGTAGCTTCATAACTAGGCACGTTACTTAAATTCTCTTATTACCGTTGCCTCATCTGTGAAACGAACAATGGTGTATCTACCTCGCAAAGATTTTTTTTTTTTTTTGTGGTCATTAAAGGATTCTAAAGCTCTTAGAACAGTGTCTGCACATAGAAGGTAAAATCAAATCTCAATAAATTTTAGCTGTCGTGGTTTGATTTGTACTCAGCCTTTTCATTAAAGTTAAGAGAGATTAGGAACTTGTGACCGGGAAGAGCTACAGACCGGGGATCAGGAGACCTGGGTTGGAAAATCAGTTCAGCCACTTAGAAGCCTCGGATTCCTCATCTGACCATGGAAATAAGATCTGGCTCATAAGATGTGTCACGAGAAGTCCATCTATTGAGAGACCAAGGCTAAGTGGGTCAGTTGAGCCCCTGCAGGTGATAAGCAGAGTTTCAGACCGCAGGTAACCAGCACCAGGGAAACTCAGCAGCTGACCCATGGGCAGCAGGAGTTGGAGCCCAGGCCCCCGGAGACTGAGACACAGGGACAGGGACCCAAGCATTGAAGAGGAAGTTGCCCAGATAAGCACAACAGCCAACTTAACCACGAGACACAGTGATACCCAATTAATTTTCCCAACACATCATTCAGATGAGATCATCAAGCCCACGTGCCTCCAGCCGCTCCCACTGGCCCAAGAATAAAATCTAAGCTCCTGTGCCGAGCATACAGGTCCTTCCAGGACTTTCTTTCAAAATCTACTTTCTACTTTACCTCTCTTTCAAGATCACTAAGATACCAGCTGTTGCCTGTACATGCTCATGGCATTCGAAGGATAGAGTCACAAGCTTTGGTCTCACCCTTCTCTCCCTCTAGAGCACGATTTCTTTCCACCTCTACTTGTGCAAGTTGTTCATGGCCTTCGAGGCTTAGCTAAAGGCAGCGTCCTCTGTGAAGCTGTCCCGAGGCCTCCACGTTACGACTCTTAAGCTCTTGGGCATTTAGCAGTCTCTCCTCTGTATTAGAATCCTTTCTGTGTCTTCCTGTCTTTCCTGTGCAATTACAGGTACATTCAACGGGAAGGGTTTTTAACTCTTACCCTTATTTGCTTGAAAAGGTACTTAAACAGAGTGGTCAAGCAATATATATTTGTGTTATTTGTTTGACACCTGTACTGAATGAATGAGTGAACAAATGGATGCATGGATGAGTGATGGAAAAGGTACGTAAATTTATCAATCCTTTACCTATAGCCAGCTTTTGTTTTCCAGGGCTTACCATAGACTTTAGTATTAATAATAATAATAACTACGAATTAACACGTATCGACGCCTATAATGGGCTACGTGTCGAACAAAGGCGGAAGGATGCTGTGGTGAGAGAGACATACACATCTTTCCTCTCTGAGGCTCATAGTCCTATGGAAAGGACATACGTGGTCAAATCATTGCCCAAAGATATAATCGCGAACCATGAATATTATAAAGAAAAACATTAAAGCCAGTTGTGAGAACACAAACAAAGGGACAGGATCTAATTGGGGGGAGGTCAGGAAAGCCTTCCTTGAGGAATCGGTGTTTCTATTCAGATGTGAATGATGATAGCAGTTGATCATGGACAGAGTAGTGACTTGACAGCCGGGGACTGAATAGAATGGCCATTTAAAGGCATTTCTACCCTGCAATCAGATGTTTCCAGGCTGCGTGAGGATGGCAAGTGGTCTAGCATCAGCGCTAATAATTTTGAGTGTATGCGGCAAAGTAGGCAGACAGTAAGAAGGATGGTCCAGAGAAGCACATGATAAAAGAGAAGAGAGATATGGCTGAGAGGGGGAGAAAAATAGCTCAGTGAATAAATAATAAACCTGAACAAGTAGCGAAATACAAACACAAGGCAAAAAGGAGGAAATGATGAGTCTACCATCAATCTCCATCCTGGATGTCTCAAATAAATTCTACAGATCTTCGACCAGCAAGCATTTTTGGTTTGCAGTTACACAACTTGCATTTAGAAGTTAACGAACGGGTGTGACCGAAGGCAATCCTGACGTGGCCTTTCATGAGACTACATGTGTCTGTGCCTAGGTCCTGGACCGGTATGATGTCACCCTCCTGAATGTTGTCACCCTTCTCAATGTGACGGAAGCAAAGAAGAGTAAGGGCTGGATGGACTTAAATGTGAGGCGTTCAGGTTGGTTTGTCTGTGGCCTCTGGCTCTGGCTGGATATTCATGTACAAACATGCTTCCAGGTGAACTTATGAAAGTAAATGGGATAGCTAAAGGTTCTGGGAGAAGACAGGTGGAGTTGTATGGCTGAGTTGGGTGGTCCATGCCTGAAGTCAAAGCTCTTAAGAACTGAAAAAGCAGGGGCTCCTGGGTGGCTCACTCGGTGAAGCGTCTGCCTCTCGACTTTGGTTCAGGTCATGATCTCATGGTTCGGGAGTTTGAGCCCCACATGGGGCTCGTAGCTGACAGTGTGGAACCTGCTTGGGCTTCTCTCTCTCATTACCTCTCTCTCTCTGCCCCTCCCCTGCTCTCTCTTTCAAAATAAATAAATAAAAACTTTTAAAAAATTGAAAACGCAAAGGGAGAAGGTGCATCGAGAACTTCTAGGACGCTGCATTGACTAGTCAATATCCACAGGGAACATTTTAAGGTACGGAATGGCATCCTTGGGTTCTGAGAGACGTCCTGTACAGTCCCAACAAGTAGCATATTTGTTCCACCTCTCTGCGTGGGCTTAACGACCTCGTGTGGCTCTTCTGACCCAACGATGGAAACGTCTAACGGGAGTGACGGGCCCCGTTTCTAGGGACAGCACTATTTAAGCTTCAGTGGCTTTGAATTTGAAGGCAGGTGGAAGAAACAGAGTGTTCAGATTACTGAGAACAAAGAGTGTAGAGAGTCAAAGCCGTGGGTACAGAAGACATAAGCTTAGCTGCTCAGCAGTTATTCTCAGGCAAATGGTGGTGGGAGACATGATTGCAAGTGACTTAGCCTGCCTAGTTCCCCCCTTCACCCCACGAGTCTGCCTTCACCCCACGAGGCTGTCAGAAAGCCTATCATGGGAGAACTCTTCTCTGCGATGTTAAGTCATGTCCGTGTCCGAGGCTCCTTTATTAAAGCACTAAAGCCCAGGGGAAGAACCCACCTTATTAAATAATACCTTAAAGAAGCAGTCATATATCAGTTATTTTTTAGATAGGTACAGAGAGCTGAACCTGACGTCCCAAAGAGAGGAGACATGTGACAAAGCTAAGGGCCAGGCACAGACCCTACTAAGTGGGATAATACTGGACAAAATTCCACCCAACTTCACAAACGATGCTTACAATTCTATCAGAGCTCTACTGGCTCCCAATAAACAGTGCTTGGTCTCACACAAAGTCACTATATATGCAAATGCTTTATTCATAAAGGGGCGATTAGGCAATGAAGATCAATGTGCACATATTTGGAGCATTTGCTCTTTGGCACACGCAGAGCTTCCATGGTCCGATATTTAGCCAGATGTAGGAAAAAGTGATTATAAGCTACACACAAAATAAAAAGCACACAAGCATGCCTCGCTGCGGGCATGATTAACTCATCCCATGCTTTTGTGAATGGGCATTACTGAGTGGCAATCAGACCATAAGCAAATTGGCCAATCAGAACTCAGCAATGCCTTGATCCCAAACTGATCCCACACATAAGAAATGCCAATTTTCGGAGCCTGATACCAAATCTGTAAAAGTTCCTGATACCATAACTTTGAAACAAAAACCATCAGTAGGAAAGGTGAATTATTTACTCGTGGTTATTAGCTAATAAAAAGATGATTATGACAATCATGATTGCAAAAAATCTTGGAGAATGTAAGATGATGAGTAAGGCTGGAAATGGAAACGAGTTGTATGTTTGAAAAGGCAAAAATGAGTGACTTTGGGAAAAGGCGACTTGGTTTACTGTATGGCTCCCTTTTAGGGTTCAAAAGCTACCTCTGAAGTTTTTCTCAGCACTAGCATTAAGACGGTTATCATTTCGGGGCGCCTGGGTGGCTCAGTCGGTTAAGCATCTGACTTCAGCTCAGGTCATGATCTCATGGTTCCTGTGAACCTGACAGCCTGACATTGGCCTCTCTGCCGTCAGCACAGAGCCCACTTGGGATCCCCTGTCCCGCTCTCTCTCTGCCCCTCCCCCTCTCTCAAAAATAAACTTTAGGAGAAAGAGAGGGTTATCATTTCCTTTCCAGAGTCCCCCAGCTGAACATATAATAGACTTGACACCCACAGGCTATAGAAGCTCTTCTCGCTTAAAGGTCTGAAGACGGTCTCTTTGATCCACCTTGGGGGTCTTAAAATCAGCATTTCATCTCAGTGTGTTGTGTGAGGGTGGAGAGAGAGAGGGTGCAAGTGAGCGAGGGGCAGAGAGAGAGAGAGAAAGAAGCAAGGCTCATCCAAAGCGGGGCTCACGTTCACCCAATGTGGGACTCGAACTCACGAACCATGAGATCATCACCTTATGATCAGATGCTCAACGACTGAGCCACCCAGGCACCCTGGGTTGTGCCTTTTTGAAGAAGATATTGGAAAATGAAAACTGAGAAGATAATCTTATTCATTATCAGGCTCTACAATCAGCTGGATTGGACTTTGTATTCATAAGGTTGTAAGTTCAATCTCTAAATACACCACTTCGTTTTATTCCACAAAGTCTTGTCGATCTTCACCAGTACCATGATCTCAGTCCAGCCTAGGTCCAGTTGGCAAATGCCACTGTTTAAAGGAGATGAGCACATTGTTTAAAGAAAGTGTGGGTGGACCCATGTGTATCCTTGACATGTGTTCAGCTAAATGTGAGTCAGTCAAACCATCTTGCTACATAGAGGAAAGAATGTATTATTACCTAAGGAAATGGACTCTCTTGAGATAGAAACATAATTCGAAGAATAAATGTTTCCCCATTGCTAGGGATTCCCCTGCAAATACTTTTAATGTACATAGTTATCCATAAGAACAGACAGAATGGGATCACAACATTCTAGATAGTCTAAAAACCATTTCTATTTGACTTTGGAATACAATGTTCACCTGCATGGCCCCATCTTCCCTATTATATTTTGCTTACCCCAAAACCTGCACTTACTGGAGAAAGTCATTGGATGGCAATGGACATGAACCTTTATGTAAATTTTCATCTATTACTTTCCTCTGGATATTTTCTCTAGTCTCTTCATCTTTTTTTCACCCACGCATAAATCAGGCTGAAACTCAGACCATTGATTTTCCTGGAATTGAGCGCAGTTTAGAACCAGAGAAGGGCATTCATTTCTTTACATGTCTCTTTCCCCTTAGTAGGTGAGCACTTTGAGGACCAAGCTCGTGTTTATTCATCCCTGTATTCCCAAAATGTAGTAGGTCCACAATTAACGTTTATTGAGTGCATTAAGTACAAAATATGTAACAGCCCATTAAAATGTTTTGCCAGTCAATTCTACAATTTTTTAAACGGTGGGTGTAGCATAAAGCGTTACATCGCTCTGGGCAAGCAGGTAAGTGGCTATTTACAAAGCAGATTTATAAATAATTGGGAATAATGTATTCTAATGATTTGAATTGATTTGGTTAGCCTAATTCGGATGAAAGACACTCGGTCCATTGGTGTTATTTATTTCCTTGGTGGTAATAAATGAGATTCCTTCTAATACCTTGCTGATGGCAATTTGTGTGTCAGACGAACAGTTGGAGCCTTTCACTTTTGCAACAATGGTTTAGGGGCAAACAATAGGACCCTTAAAAACCCATCTAATCCAGCTTTATTGTTTCATAAACAGTGAGACTCTTCATTTTCTTTGTCAGGATGGGAAGACGCGAAAGGATGTAAGCAGTGCCGAGAGAAGACCATGGGGCTTAACAAGCTACAGGACTTTGAGATAATGTAAATAATGAAATTGGTATGTTGAAGAACTGCTTTCCCTCTAATCTCTTTCTCACTTTTGTTTTGGAAACATGTAGCGCATAGAACCAGATCAGTGACAAAAGTAAAAATTCCCAATCTTCTTGTGAATAGCAAATTGTAACAATGACACAATGTCATAACCCATTTGCAGAACCAGGTAGAAGGCTATTTGACTACCACAGGAAAAACTGGGTGACAGACTATGCCAAAATTAGTAAGTTTAGTGAACCGAAAGCCAAAGGTGGTTCACAGTTAAAACCTTTATTTGTGAACCCAAAAATTAAACTCCAGGTCAAAGAGTTTTAAATGTTCATGTTGAATACAACTCTCTAAATTAGGCTTGGTTTGTGTGCAAACAGCCAATGACAACTTTTACTCAAAATGAAGCAATTTTCTCATTTTTTGGACAGTGTATTAATAGATCAAATAGGTATCTTGATCCCACGAGCTGAAGTGGATTTTAGATTTTAGGAATTAAACAAATCCTTCACGAATTCAAAGACAGCTGTGACCGAGGAGTCAGGAAAGCTGAATTCAAGTCTTGTCCTACATATCTTCATAAGGAATTGCCCAATATATGTTCCCTCAAATGGCTCTTTTACCAAAATGAGATAAGAATGCATGGATATTATGCAAACGCACAAGATAACAGATGAGAAAGTACGGCTCCAACCCTTTGGGAGAAATCCATCATCGGAATATAAAGCATTGTTATTTTTATTATGTCCCGATCAGCTAGAGTCTGCATCCGGTTCTGGCCATCCAGCAAAATATGGATTTGGAAATAGTTTAAAGAAGAGCCACTTGATAATTAAAAGTTCTAGAAGTAGATGCTACTAAGGAAGATGAAAGGAACTGGTATTATTTATCCCATTAGAGAAACGGTCAAAGGAGAGTGAAATGATGGTTTAGGATTAGAGCAGTCGTTCACAAAGTGTGGTCCCAGGACTAATAGTATCTGCAGCACCTGAGAACTTGATAGAAATGCGAGTCCTGGGTCTCTGCCCCAGACCTACAAGAGTCAGAAACTCTGGGGATGGGACCCAGCAATCTGTGGTTCAACAGCCCTTCGAGATGATTCTGATGCACATTGCAGGGTAAGAACCATTTAGAGAATAGGAGTAGTAGTCTCAAAGAGAGTAATGAAAATGAGTGATGTCAGCCTTGGAACAGGAAAGAAGGGATGAGTGGATCCTTCCCTGGTCAAAGCTACCAAATAGTGATAGATGAAAATAAGAAAGTAACTTGGGGGCAAGACAGCACAGAAGCCATTCGGAGAAGGCTCCTTTCTTTTCTTTATTTCCTTCTTTCTTTTTTTCTTTCTTCTTTCTTTCTTTCTTTCTTTCTTTCTTTCTTTTTCTTTCTTTCCTTCTCTTTCATGGAAAGTTCAGACCCCTGACAACTACATGTGTTAGTATCCTTAGATTAAATGTTAATATAGGTTTATTCAAAGATGGAGTCCCAAGGGAACAGTAGCCTGAGAAATAAAGCCACATACATACACCAAACTCAAGTAGTACTGATTCTTAAATAGTCCATAATTAGTGGAAAGAGCCATAGCTTTTTAGAAAATCAGTTTGAGACAGAGAGAGAGAGAAATGCCAACCAAAAAACAGGAAAGAAAAAGACACACAGAGAAAAGGACAGATGGAAGAGGAAGGAAGGGGAAAGAAAAAAGGAAACAGTGAAAGAAAATGGAGTACAGAGAAAGAATTCCCAGTCTCCACACAGAAGGAAAGAGAAAAAGAATGAAGACTTCCAGTGTTTCTGGATAACATTACCATCCAATAGCACAGTGTACTGGAGCCTTGCTAAGAATTTTGTCCTCTGGGGCCAGATTGTGGAACTGCTTTATCATGAGTTTTAATTCATTTGAACAGTTTGAATTGAGTTGAAATGCCTGGTTATGGACCTTTAGGCACTTTGGTAGCCAAACTCCTGAATAAGTGCCAGGCCAGACTCACCTTGTATAACTCCCTCTCGTCTTACAGAGAATTGTTACTACAATGAGGGGCAAAGTATTTTTTGGTCACATTTACTTTTACTTTATTATGTGGAAGACATAAGGGCAAAGATGAGTTGACATATTTATATCTTGATATACTACGGACAAAAGATTTCCAATTCCTTTTACCCAAAAGCTTCTCTCTCAAGGAAGGTTGTCTATCAACCCAAAGAGAGCAAGAACAAAGAAAAGCCAGTTATTTAAAACGTCAACACGTGCATTAGTGTGCTCAAATTTTCACATATGAAACGTCCCTCTTTTGATTGCCTGATGCAAAATATTGATCCCAAACCAACTTTCCCTTTTCCTTTCATCATTCATCTAGATAGCTACTTCCCAGCATCACTAGTTGTTAAGAAAACGTGTAAATATAATAATGGAAATATGAGACCAAACAACAACAACAAAATGTCTAAAGGGCGCCAGATTAACTCCACTTCTTTCTTTGACACTTATTAGACTGATAGTTTTGGGAGATGACACTGGGAATTCTAACTTCCACAAGTCACTCGACAAGGCTTCCTGAGATCTCCTTTGGGAAAGTTTGAGTCAAATATGCGAGTACGATGACTTTCAGAGAAATATCTAACATAGCAGATATCTTAATTGAGATCAAAAAAAGATACTATGAGACAGAATAATGGGCTGAATCGAAGGATGAGAAAAATGGTGTTTGACAGCAGCATGTACAAAATAGACGTAAGTGTTTTAACAGAGAGTAAGATGATATGGGTCAACACTGCTACATGGTTGCCAGGAAGATTAATATGAAGCTTTATTCATAGAAACCTCGTACTTGGGGGAACAATCGTTTTTCGGAAAGCGATCACCACATTCCACTCTCCGTTGGCCAGTGCGTGGCTAGAAAATTGCATTCAGTTCTTCCTTTTAAATGGCGGATAGACAAACGGGAGTGTGGAGACTGACAAGAATGATGAAGATGTTGGAAATAATGCCACGGGAGGGCTAATGGAAGGTGCTAGGGCCATGTGGCCTAGAGAAAAGAAGATTCTAGAAAGCACAGGATTTCTTCCTTTAGGTATCTGTAGTAGAAGATACCTAGACCAATCAGGTGGAAGAGAACTGAATTTGCACTCTATGATCCATGGGTCCAAGAAAGACGGAAGAGTGTCCTGTGATTCAGTGTAAAGAAAAGGTACTTGAACGATCTGAGTTGTCCACAGGTGGAACTGCTGATCCACAAAGTAGTCTGTTACAGGCTAACAGAGACAATTTAAGCAACAGATAGACTAGATGGCCCTTGTGGCTCCTTTATCATTGAAAGTCTGTAGAGCTTGATTCCAAAAGGACATTTGGCCAAAGAAAACATCAAAAGTGCCTCGTGTAAAACCATATTAATTTTTAAATAACATGTGCATCCCTGTTCTTCTCTATTAACCTGGGGAGTTAAAAGCCAGTGGGATGTAATCTTGATTGCCTGGTGCTGGTGGCCAAGGGGATTTGCATTCCTAGGTCCCATAGGACTGTGGCAGTCAGAGAGATGGTTCTTGGCAGAATGCCATCCCCAGGCACTGTGCCTACAGCAGACTAAGGTACACCACCCCTCTCTCCCCAGTCTTTCTGTAAAGGAGGCCTCTGGAGCTATTAAAAATATAATAGGCTCCTGGACAAGCACAAAGTTTTGGGAGACAACAAAGAGCCAGGTAGGGTTGAACAACAAGGTTTACCTCCTATATGAGGCCACTCCTTCAAGACTGGGAGGTGGCTATTTCATCTACGGCAGAGAAACGAGCAAAATAAAGAAGCAGAAATGTGTTCCAAATGAAAGAACAAGATAAAACCGCAGAAAAAAAACGTTAATGAAACAGAGATAGGTAATTTGCCTGATAAAGAGTTCAAAGTATTGGTCATAAGGATGCCCACTGAGCTGAAGAGAAGACTAGACAAACGCAATGAAAACTTCAACAAAAAGACGAAAAATGTAAGGAAGTATCAAACAGAAGTTACAGAGCTGAAAACACAGTAACTAAACCGACTCGGGGGTGGGGGGGTTAACAACAGATTGGGCAAAGCAGAAGAAAGAATCAGTCAACTCAAAGACAAGGCAGTGGGACTCACCCAATCAGAGCAGCAAAAAAGAAAAAAAGAACAAAAAAAAAGCGGAGATAGCTTAAGGGGCCGATGGGACAATATCAAATGGACTAATATTCACATTAGAGGGGTCCCAGAGGAGAAGAGAGGGGAAAAGGGCCAGAAGTTGTGTTTGAAGAAATAATAGCTAAAAATGTGCCTAAGTTGGAAAGGAAACCAATATCCAGATCCAGGAATCACAGAGAGTTCCAAATAAGATGAAACCAAAGAGACCCTCATCAAGACACATTGTAGTTACAGTGTCAAAAGTTAATAGAGAAGGAGAGAATATTAAAAGTAGAAAGGACTTCTTAAAACATTTTACCACATTTACTTTCAAGATCTTGCAAAGCAAGAACAAGCCAACTACCACATGTCTCATTTCATGGAAGAGCTAAGTCATCTCCAGATATTTTGAAGGAAATAATTACTGAGTTCGATCTAGAACAGGGACCTTTATTCAAGAAAATAAAACTGTCAGCTGTGCCCTTCAACCTTCACTATCTGGCATACCTTCTAAAATTCTCCCTAATGTTGGCTGAGATCATTAGTTGATAGGTTCAATCCAGTGCAATCCAAAGCTGTAAACCATTATTCTATAATCATGTAGTATTTTATGAGAGCAAGTGTTCGGTCATATTCTAAGTGAACGGGAAAGTTGTAAAGGATCCTTGTCTAGGGGTCTTCAAGGTATTGTGATCATTCTACTATTGGCTAGGTCATACTTTCCCCCTGAATCTATCAGTTATCGCACTGTGGGCAGAGTAGGAGAAAACTCTGGGACTCAGGAAATGCTGATGACCTCACTTGGGCGATGCAATGCCAACACATTTTCGTTTTCTCCATTGCACTGCTCTAAGCTATGATATCATTCTCCTCAACACCATAGTTGACCCCATGTGGTAATGGGGGTGTACTGCTCACAGTCCCTACGGCAAGCATATAATCTGCTCTATACATCAGCAAAAACCAACTGGTTCCTTTTAACTGTTGAGTTTATTAGAAGTATAACACTAATCAGATTTACCTGATGTCCGAAAATAACACTGGCCCTTTGGCAACTAACAACCCAAGGTATGTATCAGAAGTTTGAGAGAAGAAGCCTCACATGAGAGTTTTGTGATGTGCTAATTTAAGTGACTTAGGGAATTAGATACAAAGGAGATAACCAGAGCTGAATTTTAGCCTCATAGCCCACGTGAGTTTTTGCTAGTATGGAATAATCTGAATAATGACGTGTCTCTTACATGACTCCACACAGTCTCATCCTTGAAGAACCCTCCTCTCCAGGCACATACCTGTCTAGGGATCCCTAATATGCTGAGACCCACTCCACTATCGTTACAGCTCTGCCCTATTATAAAATTCAGGGGGTTCCATCAGGATAATAAATCTCTCAAAGTGTTGAAATAGTCAGTGGTCAATATAGGTATGGGATAAGTTATGTGTGATCGACAATAATACTAATCGCCCCCCCCACACACACACACACACAATCTTTCTCAGGACTGGTTTGCCTCAAATCTTGGCCTCGTGGAATGTCAAGTGACTTTAAAGTGTGATTATTTGAGCCTCCTGAATGGAGAGGCAGTGAATGGAGAGCCTCCTGAATGGAGAAAAATAGGCATAAGATGACGATTTAACATTCCAGATTCTGCTGGTGATATGGGGTCACCCTTGTGGTTACCAGATGCCAACATTCCGAGATCAATTAAGTACAGCATCCCCTCCCTATAGCTTCCTTTATGAAAAGTGAATATACTAACAGAATGTTGATAATAGCAAGGATTTTGCTAAATATCCATTTTTATTTTTAAGAGTGTCCCTATTTAAATGTCGGAACCTAAAAATATACACAAACCAAATGTTGATGCATTTCAGGACTTGCATGTTACGATTTCCTCATTGCATCTGGTAACTGCATGTTATTAGCTACACTTGGTACAACTCGACACGGCTTGACATATTCTGGGATTTATTAAAATGTAAATGACAAAGCAGAAAAGAATGTTCAGACAATTGGATTACTCCATTGACTGAACGTTCCAATACTGTATCTATTTTTGTCAAAGCAATGGTGGCTCCTGCTGTGGAATGCTGAATGGAATATTCCATTGCTGGGCATGGGGAGAACTTGCATGAAAGAAATTGAAACCTAATCATCGAATTTTTAATTCACCTCTCCAAAAGCAACAGATCGCCAATACTTTCTAAAAGAAATTATGATAATTTGGGCACATAATTATTGGAAGATTATCGTTCACAGCTATGTATTCAGCATCTATTATTGGATCTGTAACTTCATTCATGAAAACAATGATACATTAGCTTGTTTCTGCTCTTGGCCTTGGCTTGTTTTGGTTATGAACATTATGTGAGAAGCATGAATGTATGTGATATGGCAGCGAATATGCACAATCCAAGAGAGACATTTTCCTGATGGGAACTGTTATTATTTATTCCAGAGAAGAGAAGGCTGGGTGGTAGGTGTCTTTAAGGACTTGAAGGAATTGAGTTTAGAGAGAACGGAGACCAGCTGTTCTTTCTCTCCACAGGGAACAACAGAAAATGGGATTAAACTACAGCGTGAGGGATTTGGGATCGAAATAAAAGAGAATTTCCCAACTGTGTAGGCTCTCAAACACTGAAATATGTTTCGAAGGATGTATGGGAACGTGAGTTTTATTCTGACAACCTTAAAAAATGGAAAGGCACATTTTTCACTCTGTGGTCTTCCACGGACGAAGAAGAGGGGACTCTGGTTCCTGGATTCTCTTGATCTGGGAGTCGAATCTAAAACCGGGTGGTAGCTAAGAGGGGTAACTTTTTTTTAATGGTATTTATTTCTCGAAGTCAGCTTTTCTCATGGGGACGGACTGGAAGTTTTTACCTGCGCTGTGAAACGTTCAACTCAGTGGAATGTCCTGTAACAAGGTGGGTGGAGACAGAAAATGTGGGAGCACAATGCACTCTTATTTTCTCCTCCTACTACCATGTTTGCCATTAAGTAGTTCAAGTTTAAAGGCAAAATGTCTTTCGTGGTTACATGTGGAGTTGAACGTATGCATATTGATTTTCTGAATTTGTGAGACTGTGGTCATGGCCCCTGGGAACCTGAACGCTCTCTTTACAATTATATATAGAACGTTGTATGTTTTCCCCCCAAAAAGATGTTGCACTCTAACAAAGGAATCTATGGTGCTGACTTTTGATTAGCAGAAAGCTGTGAGTCCATGGGATTCAAATTGGTCCAACTTCAATTCTTGCTTTAAAAAATTATGGCCGTGGTGGGTGCTGGTTTTCTCTTGACTTGAAGATGATGATATTTTCTGTTTCCCTGAGAGAGCTCAGCAGAGCAGAAAGAGCATGGTGTTATCAAGGAGCACGGGATCGGGTCTTACCTAAGTCATAAACCGGCTGTTTGACCCAGACAACTTAGTGACTCTTAAGTACCAGCTTATATTCTGAGGCATGAAAGGTAGAATGTAGATATGTTAGGCAGAAGACTTTACAGTTTCCCTTTTTGATTCAAATAGGCTATCAGTTATCAATACCAAAAGCTCTTAATCTCTGAGCTCACTCCAAGATTATGTCCCGATAAATCAATAGTTCTCAACTTTGGTTGCACATGACAGTCACCCAGGAAGCTTTACGAAATTCCCGGTTCCCAGGCCATCCCCACACCAGTTATTTCAGAGCCTTTTGGGGGAAAGATGCTGGTATTGGTATTTTTTAAACCCCCCAGGTGGTTACAATACGCAGTCAATGTTGAGAACTCCTGCTTTGGGTACAAGGCAGGGAGAGGAACTGAAATAACGTTAATGCTTCACTCTGAGCATAGGAACGGTGTCTGTCTTGTCACTTCCTGTATCCTCAGGACCTCATAAAATGTCTCAGACATAGTAGGTGCTCAGGAAATGATCAACGTTTTTAGTGCCCTTTGGCCAATCCCTAAGAGAAAGAGGGCTTATCAAACCTGGTATCTACTTTGATCATTTTCACTTTGATCTTATTCACTGACTAGGAACTCAATTCTTTACTACTGGTTGCCAGTGTAAACAATGAAGGAAAGCGAAATAACGGGCAATCCCATGGCCCTGCTACAGTTCAACTATCCTTGAGATGAAAGTGAGGACCTCATCTGTCACCACATCCTCCTGAGAAGTGGCCCTCCGGAATCTAAAGACGTGTCTCTTACATAAGTCCATGCAGCTAGGTGAAAAGGAGTAAGATGAGATGCCTAAGAATCCAACTGTGTCATGCATTCATTCAGCAGATATTTATGAAGTACTTACATTGCGCCATGCACTAGGATAGCCCGTCGTCAACTTTCTCGATGAGGATTTTATGCTAGAGTTAAATCTCTATATCCTGGGCATCTTAACATGTCATGAATCAATTTCCCTCCTATGCATATAGTATCATTTTAGTTATATATCATCCTTGGGAGAATTGGGGAAAAAACAGTCACTCAATTTTTTGCTCTGTGGTTCAGATGAATTTTAAACAAATTCAAGTTTTTTTTTAACGTTTATTTATTTTTGAGAAAGAGAGAGAGACAGAGACAGAGGCGGGGGGGGGGGGCAGGGGGGGAAGGGCAGAGAGAAAGGGAGACACAGAATCCGAAGCAGGCTCCAGGCTCTGAGCTGTCAGCACAGAGCCAACACGGGGCTGGAACTCACGAACTGCGAGATCATGACCTGAGCCTAGGTCGGACGCTCAACCTACTGAGCCAACCAGGCGCCCCTAAACAAATACAAGTTTAAAAAGGCTGCAGGTCTAGCCGATGAAATGACAAACAAAACCCAATACTTGTCTTTCAGAACCATACTGTCCAATAGAACTTTATCAATGATTGAACTGTTCTATATGGGCTGCTCAACAGGGTAGCCACTGGCCACATCCGACTACCGAGCACTTGAGATATGGCCAGTGCAACTGAGAAACCGAATTTTTAATTTTGAATTTTCTTCAATACTAGTTCATTTAAATTGATGTAGCCCACATGTGGCAAGCGGCTACCGTATCCAACTACCCAACGAGGCAGGTCTAGAATTTCACATCCAAAGGGAGGAGACTGGCACATAAATGATCATAATCTGGGTGAAGTGAGCACAGAATGCTATGAAATCTCCTACCTGAGGAAGCTCATCCTAGGTCAGGGGAGTGGATGACAGGGGTGGAAATTTCCAAGAAGAAATGACCTCCAGGACGAGACCAGCAGGACAAGAGATGGATCTGGAAAGGGTAGCGGAAAAAGTACTACGCAGAAGGTTTAGGTGTTTGAGAAGCCCTGAAGGTTAAAGAGAATGTTAAGAAATGGCAAAGAGGTATGGCAAGAACCTAGAACGGTAGTGGGAGACAGTCACTCAATGAGTTCAGAGAGGAATGTTGGGGCCAGGATCTAGAACATGAAGGGCTTTAGGCATCACGCTATTCCAAGGGCAATGGGAAGGCCGTGAAAAGTTTGAAACCGTGGCGTGATATGACCATATTTGTGGTTTAGAGAGATTTCCCTGGCGGCTGCTTGGCAGTGGGGAGGGAAAAACTGGAGGCATGCCGCCGTCATCCAGGTGAGACACCAGAGCTGTCTTAACTACAGTCGCGCAGAAGATGAAGAGAAGCAGAAGGACTTGAAAACAGAAGAAGGGAAAAGGTACATGTCCTTCCTGAATGATTAGCCGTGACAATTGAAAGGAGAAAAGACAAGGACCACACCTTGCTTTCTGACCTGAGTAGATGACAGGGCTGTTTATTGAAAGGCAATATGGGATTGTTAGCTACGGTCTCTAAATTTACGTTTTCCCATCGCATCAGATTAATTGCTCCTCGTGGATCCTGAAACTAGCTTTGATAAACACTAGTGAAAACAAACAAATTATGAGAGCATGCTCTTCCAAGAAATCAAGACAAGTTCACAGTTGATGCAACGTTGCTTTTATTTGGGGATTCAAGGGACATATGACAAAGTCTCAGAAAATGTCAACAAAGTCACATTTTGTGCTTGGCTACTCACTTAATGAGAACTGTGTGAGATATGGCCAATAATCATCATTTTGAAAACAGGACGGCCTGAGCCACAAGGAGGTCTAGGTCTGACAATGCCAGATTTTGAAGTGGAAATTTACAACAAATATTCAGGTGCTTCCAAATGTCTAGATGTGTGTCCTTAAGTAGATGCAGCTTAACTGACTCCTTCAAGACAGAATTGCATTTTGGAACTGTGTCATCCAGCTGACCACTTTATTAATCATTACTAAATGCCAACTAAATGCGAAGGAGCCGGTGAAAAAGAGTGAGATTTCCTCACTTCTAGCTTTTTATGGCTGAAGTATTCTTGAGTTAGTTACATGGATAAGTGAGGATTAAAATAGCAAATAACCATTGATATTTTCAAAAACATAAGGACTATTGAAACAGTCGTGTATAAATATTCATGCAGAAGCACTTACAAATACATACTGCGCATAAAATCGGGTAAGGAAATGCTCATTAGAAGATCCGATTGGTTTAGGTGAACTAAGAATTCCAAATAACTTAAGAATAGCATTGGAGACATTGCGCACATAATTTGAGCCATTATGTGTTCTTTGGGGGTGGACCATTGACAATGTCTGCATCAGAAGATGTCAGTTCATAACTGGCTAGTTTTCACGTTGAGGTGGGAAGCGAAACAGGTGCAAAATGGAAACAACCTGCTAGGCGCAGTCCCCCCGATCACCCAGGCAGAACACTTTCCTTGATCAAATTCAAGTTCATACTTCGTGTAGGCAGGGTGGGGTAGTTCAAGAGCCTCGGAGAGGAGACTGGACAGCCTGGTTTCTGGACCTAGCTCTGCCACACTCAAATGTGTGAGCTTCCTGTAAGCCACTCACACTTTGATTTGCCGTCTGTAGAAAAGCACGTTGCAACAGATGACCTTTGAGTTTCCCCTCTCCTTTATTAATCCTCAGGAATTTTAGATTTTGTGCAGAACAAGGCGAACCATTTCCTCAACGTCTGGCAAAAAAACAAACAAAAGCCTAAAATGCTGAGAAGCTCTCTTCCCCAATTCTGTCAGTTTTCTCCCATGAAAAGTCTTTCGATCGTTCTAATGTCATTTAAGCAGAAAACTGAAAAATTTGAGGGGATAACTGAATGTCATAGCTATTTGTTCACCATAAAGAACTATCGGGGAATACAGAAGTGGTAACACTGCAACACTGATCACAATATTGGGACTTCGTGCTTCAGATCATGAGATTTACGGTCACAATTCTGAGTGCGGACCCTGTGCGTGGCAGTTTGGCAAGTTGCTTAATCTCATTAAATGTTAGCTTCCAAACAGGGATAATCGTACCTATCTTGCAGGGCTGTTCTGAGCTGTAGGCTTAAGCGAGTTCATACGTCAAATGCTTAACATACATTAAGACCTCGATAAATACTAATTGTTATTAAGTGAAAAGTAAAATCATAAGTTCTCATATTACCACCAATCACTCCCACTTGCTTTTGTGGAAAACAAGATGGTATTTCTAGGTGACACCCAAGGTGGGAGAGGGGACGTGTGTGTGCAAAGTCCTTACCGTGTATGTCTATGTATGCAGGCATTCAATGTCAACTAGACACGTATACTCATAATTCCCAAATTCACCACATAGATTCCTTCCTCCATGGCTTTGCTCACATTGCATTCATTTAAAGCAATCTATTCTCTCTTTCCTTTCCATTTATCTAAATATTTAATACCTCTCCCCCCTTTTTTTGTAAGTAGGCTCCACGCCCAATGTGGGGCTTGAACTCACAACCCTGAGATTAAGAGTCGCATGCTCTACCAACGGAGCCAACCAGGTGCCCCTAAATCTTACTACCCTTTAAGATTCATCTTGTGTTTTCCTCCTTTGGAAACTTTCTTCCCTAAACAGGCCAGGTTTGCCCAGATTATGGTGACCTCCTCCGAACTCTTTGCTTATTATCTCTTTAGTTTTACTGTGGTCTTAACATCAATGCACCTGATTGGTTACTATCTTTTCAAAAGTTTGTGTGTCTCGGTCTCATTAAACTTAAACTCTTTAGAGGCAGGGATCATGTCTCAGCGAACCTATTTTGCTGGATTAAAAGAATGGTTGACTGGTCTGTGTCAGGTGGGATAATGTCCACTATGTTATCCTTTGGATTGCCTCTGACTACTTTGGTATTTCAAAAGTACTTTATGTTCCTTCAGGTCACTCTTAAGATCAAACCGTGTGTGGCTAAAAATTGATGTTCTTATAGCACTAAAATTGTTCCTTACCACATGAACACCTGTGTGCAATTTTCTGTTCTAAAAACATTGATGCCTTCATAAACATACTCATCCCGGGAAAATATTTTAGAAATGAATGTCACACTGAATTTAAATACAAACAGAGGAATACACACGAGGAAGGGAAAGTCCTTGGCTCTTTAGAAATCTAGATGTCACTGTTAAATTTTGTCTGGTTCTTGAAAACATGGTCTCCTGTTCTGAGAGTTCTATTGCCTGCAACTGCGCCATTTGGGGTGTGCTGCTTAGCAGGGAAGGTGTCTTCAGGCGATCTCTTTCTTTGTTTCAACTCCATTGTTGGCTTGAGCGTCCATCAGTGCGGCTGTGTCTCTGAAGTTTTTGTCCTTTCCCTGGGGAGACCTTCCTGAGGAGGGGGGCTATAGGACCAGCTGAAAGGAACATCGACACAACTAAAAAAATAACAGAACATGTCACAGAAAGTTATCACATTGACTCTTCGATAAAAATAAGTAAACGTAACGATACTTTGGGGGCCATGCTATTTCTAACTCCACGTGAAATGCTGCATCACCAGAAAGACGTAGCACTTTCTCGCTCTTCACGTCGCTCAAGGACCAGTCAAGCAACAGCATTGCTTGAGCGTGTGAGCACCTCACGCTAATCACTCTGGGAGAAAAAGCTCCGTCAGAAAAGCTTCAGGGTTATCCAACAGGCAACTTACTGAAATAGGACACGTAGGAAAACAACAAAAGAACACAGGACATTAAGGACAAATTCAAATAAATCTGAAGACCAAAGGCAAAATAAAATAATTGTGGATACAGAAGTGCTTAGCAACGCAGGGGTGAATGAAGTCACTGAAATTGTTAGGAGTTAATGTCAGTTTCTTGTGTTTGTATTTCTAGTGCCTGGCTCAGAGCACGACATACGGTGCCCACTGAAAGAAAGGAGGAAAGGAAGAACAAAAGGGAGGGAGGAAGGGAGAGACTGAAGAAGGGAGGGAGG
The DNA here is from genome assembly GCF_023721935.1 of Panthera uncia. NCBI lineage: Eukaryota > Metazoa > Chordata > Mammalia > Carnivora > Felidae > Panthera > Panthera uncia. The sequence continues at coordinate 92,499,800 of NC_064808.1, read as the reverse complement.
GAGGAAGGAAGGAAGGGAAGGAGGAAGGAAGGGAGGGAGGAAGAAAAGAAGGAAGGAAGGAAGGAGGGAAGGAAGGAAGGGAGAGAGAGAGAAAAAGGAAAGAAAGAAAGAAAGAAAAAGAAAGAAAGAAAGAAGAGAAAGGTTGCTGAAAGGTACCAGTGGTGGAGAGCAGAGTGTGCGGGGAGGAATAGCAGTGTGTGAGCTCATTCAAAGACCGGGAAGCCAGGAAGAGCAGGCTTGCTTAATTCAAGGAGAGATTATACATTCGGAGTGGCTTTAGAAAATAGGGCAGGGCAATTTTCAGGAGGTCCTGAACATGTTAAGATTTAATTTGGGAAATGTGGCGTGTTAATGTGACTTTGTGGGTTTTGAAGGGAATATTAACATGATTCAGATAAATCGAATGGAAAGGGAAATGTGAAACTCAAAGCCGTTAACCCAATGGGGTAAAACAAAACCATGCTGCAAGAAATTAAATGAAGGCAGAAGGACCAAAGACTATGGTCTTAAAATAGAAAGACAGGTGCTTGTCTGGGTTTCTTCTGTGTTAATGCTGAAGGACATGGGCTTAGAAGTCAGATCAAGAATTTCCTTCTCCCACTGTGTAGCTTTTTTCATTCTTCAGCTGTTCCTCTTTTTTGTCTCTGCCCTTCCTGAAAATGAACTTCAGACTTTACTGTTTTAGCAGCAAGGCAAAAGATGTTAGTAAATAAAGTACCTGGAGGTGGAATCAAATATAACTTTAAAGGACAACTGTTGGTAAAAACAGACTCCGGATTCCAGGGTCCTGGAATGGTTCTTCTATTTCTATACTTTAGAGCAACTTCAAAAATCCTTAAGGCTGCAAAAACATTTAGAGACCAACTCATCCAACCCACTCATTTTGCAGATAAGGATATTCGGGAAGAGCTGTATTCGTGTTTCTCTTATGCTGCAAAAGTTATTATGAATGAAATATACTTTGCAGGTGGATTTTGATGTAACGAAAGCCCTTACTGTCAGCCTTTTCATTATGCCAGCACAATGAAGGTGCATAATGAGTTAGGCACGGCAAAAGAGATATACTAACACGTATCACTGATATACTGCCACATATCTGCCCAAAACACTTTGGATATGTTGACGATGGGTCTCTAGATAGCAGGTATGATATTTTTTTTTCCTAAAACATGAAATATAACCCTGTATGACATATTGTTAACAGGTATTTTTCTGTGCTGAGCAAGCATGCAGCAACTGATCCCGGAAGAGTAATTAAAAATGTATGTTACAGAGGTCTGTATTTTAGAACTCAGTGTTTTGTGAACATCGTTGGGGACGGGGGTCGCTAAGCCCCTGACACACGTGTGCAGGACTCACTTGTGAATACATTAAAATGCTATTAGAGTCAAGAAGGACGCTTGGCACAGTTTTGGGGGTAGCTAATAAGGGAAAGTCCTTGTATACGTGAGCAAACGAGAAGTAAAACAACGCATCGCTCTGGTGTTGCATAGATATGGCCCATGCAGAGCGCCTCCTTCATGATATGGGCCCCATTATTAAAATGACTGTTGAGGAACAAATGGTATAAAAATATGAGCCACCGTATTTTGGTGTCTAGTATGAGTCAAATGTTTAACAAGCCAGCCTTCTTTGGGGCCTCTGCCTACTTAATTGGAATGAGTAATCTCTTATATCATCTCAAGATGAGCCTCCCTTGGACTCCTTTTTGTCTCCCGAACATATAAGCATAAATTGGGATGTTTGCGTAGCCTCGCTCAGGGTCCCTCCGTGATCTGATGGTAATGATTCTCCAAATTTGCATCAAGAGCACCTTCACCTACAGAGCGTAGAGCAAGTGTCTTGCACCAGGCTGACCAAACTCACTGTTGCACTGTCTGGCTTTTTCCTTAGTGGCTAGATCTTCGGGGGTCAGCTCCTTGGTGGGAAGTTGATGTTAGTGCATAAATGACCGAAGGCAGAGTTTTAGGTATTCGTCGTGTGCCACGCAAGATGGAGGAAAAATGGAAAAGAAGTTATTATCGTTATGATTTTGGTTGCTCTGATTAAATAAAAAATGATTATCTCTGCCTAAAGCCATTTCCCTGGCATTTTATCTCATCCCAGTAAAGGAAATGGATTTCTTACGAGTAAGATTTACCATTCTAATATTCTCCATTCCCTTCACAAATTGTCCACAGTCTGGATGAAGAGTAAATCAGTAAAGAGTAGCAAATATTTTACAACTCGTCCCAATGTCCACAATGATAACCCTCTTAGAGACCATTACTTTCCAACATCAAGGTCACGCACATCCATTCATTCTTGCATGGGAACACAGACCGTGGAGCCCTTTTTCTCTTAGATCAATTAGCGAGGAATTTTTTTTTAAAGCTGATTTTAAGAACATTCTAGTCAGGAGCCATTTAAAAGAATGAGAAACACCCAGGGGGGGGGGGGGGGGGTGGGAATCTCAAGTAGGCAACATGTAAAGCCACACACAACTATATGCACATTAGTATAATTACACATTGCAAATTATATCGGATGTATCTAATATCTAATTTTTTGAAAGCTGACTCCACTTGAGATTTCAATAACAGCATCAACATCTTGCAGGTGGCTCCTTCTCCATAGTATCCAGAGAGAATTATTCCTCTAATGTGCTTACAACCCTCAAGTAAAAGCTGAAGCTCTCCCTGAAAGGACCAATGAACAATGAAACTGGGAATATTACCTTGATAGATTAACCAAGGGAGGGGGGAGATTCCACCAAATATAATATTCCGCATGGTTATTTATCCTCTGCCTTCTGTGCATAGGATCCTTATTTGCTTCCAGCAAGAAGAAACAAACTTAAACACAATCCTCATTACAAAACATGGGGGAGGCTTCCCATGTAGAGTCTGAGGCAATGATATAAAAAGCTAAGGGGCTCACAATTTTTTAGAACACCTGATAAAAGAGAACTATGCAACTGAATGGCGGATTATATCTTTGATTGAAAACAGAGGGCCCTCCGTTCAATTCCGCTCTTATAGAACATATGATTAATCTGTCCGAAAAAGGAGGCCAGATCAAAGCTCCATGTTGAGGAACAGGCTTTTGTCCTCAGCTTGCTGTATGAATCAATCAATTATCAAATAACCAAATATATATTTGTGATCTTGGAGAGTGGAGCGTATTATTCAAGTTGATTGGATCCATTTTCTTGATTCCTCCTCGAAGATCTTTCTGCTAATTAGTCAGGGTTACTATTGAATTATTTAATTATCTGCACTTTTGTGCAATGAAATATGTTGTCATATCACATACTTTATCATGCTACTGCTGTTCACACTTAATGATGCCTCTATAGTTAGCAGTTTCCTTTGTTCTACTCAGTAAGTGGTTTTAGAAGGGGGGTGGGCCGGGAAGGAGGAGCCTGGGGTTTGTAAAATAAAATCATACATTCCTGGTGCCCATGCAAAACTTTATGCATTTACATGAATCTCTTTTTAGAAATTAAGTTGCAATTCCATTTGGAAGAAGTTAAAAGGCACATGTCGGCAACTTCAAACGCAGCCAGGATGGAATTACTATACCTTGGACCTCTCCCCACTGCATTTCCACTGCAGTGCAATGGTAAAACGATTGAATCTTTTTTTTTTTTTTTTTTAATCAGCAAGGAATGTCTTTAACAAGGAAGAAGTAAATTATGATAATTACTCTGAATGGTCGGATCCTTGAGCATTACTAATTAGCATTTATTGCCTGGATTATAGAACAATACATGTGAAACCGAACTGCGATTGCTCTTTTGCGTTGAAGAACTGAAAAAGGCAATGGAGCAAAAAAGGCAGCATCATCAGGACTGTAGTCTGGTAGTTTCCATCCCCTTGATAAGTGGGCAAAATCCCCCACTTTTGAAAGACGCCAACGCGGCCCTCAATATTTACGGCCCATTCATTTTTTTGTGTTGGGCACATCTTTCCATAGGATATCGTAGTCATGAGAGGCTAATGAGAGGAGAAACATTTTGGCCGTGATGTCATTTGGGGACAGTTTTTATCCATTGTGAGAGTTTAACCATCAAGAGCACAAAACTCGCCGTTTCAGAAAATATACATTTTGCTGTAGACATTCCGACTTAAAAAGGAAACAAAGAACTCAGCTCTTAGTAAATAGAATTTTACATCCACCTCCCCACTTTCTCCTAGGAGGACTACAGTTGCAAAGAATTGAGAAGAGGAAATTGGCATGTAGTGCAAAAGCCTTTTCTCCACCCCCCCCCCCCGCCCCAACGCATCACGAATTTGTAACAAAATAGATTCTGAAATTAGAAATAAATGAGATCTTAATCAACGGAGCAACATCGGTCGTGGAAATAAATGCCACTCAAATAATCTGGCAACTGAAATTCCCCAATAATCCAGTAGGTAGAAGAGAAAGGGAGGAAAATTAACCATCCCTCACCCCCCCTCCCCACCCTGCAGCATCGTGGGTTCCTCCACACCCCAGTACCAGGGAATGAAGAGGAAAGGACGTGGTAAAATATAAAGCCAGTACTAAATACAGTCGCTAGTCTTCCCGATACCTTCCATGGATTCCCTCCCCTGATCCCTTTTAGTTTGAAAGAATAAGTTTGACTAAATCTGTGAGGAGATTAAACAGGCTGGTGATAAAAATTAATTCTGCTGAATGAGCAAATGCGTTTGGATGGCAGAGATGCAAATAAGATAATACTTTTCTTTTCCTTTGACATACCAAGCGGATTAGTTTAGAATGTTAAATTTGATTTTATTAGAATATATTAGCAGTGTTTTAATTAATACCAATCAAACATTTTCTTTCCCTGGGGCTTGATGTGTTCCTAACGCTTTCTAAATCATCTGGTATTTATCCATCAACCCCCCCCCCACCACCAAATTACCAAAGCCTTTTGTTACATTCTTCATCATTTTACTGTATTCAACAGAAAACTATGAGCTGTTTACCTAAAGGTGTCTTGCCCATAAAATTAGTTCCCAGGTGCAGGATTTAAAATGAGTCCTGGTCGTTAGTACAGTTGGGTTTTTCTTTTTTTTTTTAAAGGTAGAATTAGAGACTCAAAAATAAACATCTTGTGTGTTTTTCTTTTGGGGAAAAATGTTGCAAAAGGAGTTTTGGCTGGTTCGTATTACTTGGCCTTCTTCTCAGTAGAGCTTCCTAAAGCTGTTAAATTTCCAACTGCCTTGGTGTAGAGCTGGCATTTCTTTGGAAACAGAGGCAAAAAAAAAAAAAAAAAAAAAAAGGAATAAAAAAAGGAGGAGGGGGAGAATCTAGTTAAAAATATGGTGAACCAGGATGCCCTGTGAACTGAATTGTAACTGTGTGTTCCAACGAGGTGTTGCATTGCATTTCACTCATTATCCGCTCCTTTTCTCTCAAGCTTCCTGTCCTTCTGTGTCCGAAAGCTCCACTTCACGTCTTTTTCTTTTCTTCCTGCAACGCAAACCTCGCCCCCCCCCCCCCCCCCCCCCCCCTTTTTTTTTTTTTTTTTTTTTATCTGCCAAGCTGGATTTGCACTTTTAAAGATCGGTATCAATAATGCCCGGCTTGTTTCGGTTGCACTCCCCCTTTAAAAGACAGCTCTCTCTAATTGATGCGTCTGGGCTAGTCTAGACTGGTAGTGATTGAACCAACCACCAATTATGTTATTCATTTCACTGAACTTCGCTGATGGGCTCGGTGAGGAAGAAGGGGTGTTGAGAAACCTGCCCTTACACTCGAGCAGTCCGCTGCTGAAATTCAAAATCCTGTGCGTCGCTGTGCATTGCTAAATGCCCGTGTGATCAGTTGTGATGGCAACCTCAGGGCATGAGCAATCCACTTGAAAACATGTTAAAAAAAAAAACAAAAAACAACAAAAACCAAAAGAGAGCCTTGGAATACAAACTGTATCACTTGTATTAAATTACTATCCTGTTCCCATTTAAAATCATAGAAGAATGATATCCAGCATGTTTTTATTGGCCCATGAGTCCATCTTTACAGAACTGACTGCAGATAGATTTTGACTTAGTAAAGCACCAAATGTTTTGCAAATATTTGATATGCATCATGCGGTAATATAGATCCATAAGTTAAATAGATCCCTTTCCATCATTTCCAAATACCTATGCATACACACCAGCTTAAGATGGGGAAAAAATCATTAATCCACTGTGGAGAAACCGAAGGTGACTTGAAAATCAAATAACTCTTTTCTCTGAAGCCCATTCAGGCTCCCCAAGGCTGGAAAGTAATATTTAAATAGTACAACTGCACGAGAGGTCGCAACAAAAGACGTAGTGCAATTGTTGCACGCTTCATTTTCTCAATTCAGTTTTCTGATACAAAATGGTTTCTTGACTACGGTTTGGAGTCAATGACTGAAATTGCAATAAACACTCAAAAAAAAAAAAAAAACCCATACATACACACACACACACACACACACAGGAAAAGAACAGTTTCCTTAACCTTCGACTACACGTATAAAATGAGGTTACAGCCAATACAAAGTCTTTAAAAGAAGAAAGCATTAGAAGTCAGGGGTGATTTAGGTGTTTTCCAAAAATACGAGACAAGTGTTGGCCCAAGAATACCAAAACTGTCTAAATAAAATTGTATATTGGAGTTTTTCACAACAAAGAAAAGGTAAGTTAATGTTCCTCTTCTTCAGCTATGAGATAGATCTAAATCACTAAAATTATTCTGTCACAGAAAGTTCCGTTTTTCTGAAAACTGCAGACGAGGTAATGCTGACAAATTACCTTAAGATTATTTTAAAGGTACAGTTTGGTGTTATACGTAACTTTGTTGGATTACATTTAAATCCTGATAAATTTTTCCACCCTTTGATTACTCCTAAAAGATACAATAATTGCATATTGTGTGCATGCTGCTATTTCTTTGCTTTCATACATTCAGAAAATATATTTCCAACGCCTATTACTCTTGAACTCACAGCGTGTAACATTTTAAAACGGACGCCAGGCACGCAGGCTCTGTCTCTCTTATTTTTAAAATCTCGCAAAGTACCACAAATGTAATCCTCATGAACACCATCAATTTCATCCTCCCTGTAGCGTAGCAAGAGTCGAATTTTTAGCCTACTACTATTTTAGCCCAAACTCCTGGTTTGCCCCCATCTGCGTCTGTGTGCTCACTGTCCGGCCGTACATGTGATACATACGTGTGAGGACTGAGTGTGTAACATGTCCACATGCCCGTTTTAATTGGACATGATTTTCAGATTAACTGTTGAGTTTCAAAGTTGGAGGCACGGGGCATGCTGGGACTTCAGCTGCTATGTTCTGAGGTCAAGCACCAGGTACTGAGCTGCTCTTGTTACGCTCGGATAGTACTGCGTGTTGCTCTCAAGAAACAGACCACGGTAGATGAGTTCCACAAGCCTTGGGCATCAGTGATACACATTCGTACGCACAGCAGCCAACACGCTCCTCTAACAGAACGTATACCTCCTTCACCAGAAATCCAGGAGAGCGGCCACTTTCTGCTCACCTGACCCCATCTAACAATGAAAACCTCTGAGCCGTGCTCCGTCAGTTCAGACAAACTTTCTTTTCTTTTGTTTTTGCTTTAAAGAAAGAAGTTCCACCCAATTTCCAGGATGCACAAGCACGACTCACAGCTCCCAAGAGCCTAACCCGTGGATTTAAACGGTAAACATCACAAGTTAGGGTCTCAGGGATTGAGAGGAGCGCAGGAAAATTGTTCTTTCTTGAGACAAAGCAAGGCAAAGCAAGAACCACAGCCAGGTTCTGGTCCAGGTTCATGACCAAAAAGGCCACAAACAGGTGGCAGGGTATTCCCTCACTCTCGAAGCTTCCTCAGGTCACAAAATTTAGAGCCCACGTAAATACGATACATTCATATGCACACACGCACTCTCTGTGGACACATATACGTACCTGAACATACGATCGCGAGCATATCAGAGAAAAAAAAAAACAAACACAAAAAACTCTTTGACGCTTTGGGCAATCCAGTTTTACAAGGAAAATCATATGCATAGACCCAGGAACGCCCCTGTCTTCAAAACCAAGGTCTAAAAGAAGGATCAAATGTCCTTTTGGAGCTTTAACTTACAACTAGCATAGATGACGGTAAAGAAAATAGGAGGCATCTCTTTCCCCCTGGGCAAGCATGCCGCATGCAAAATCATAGAAAATCAGGTTTTCGGAGGAAGACCCAAGACACAGGGCTTGGAGGCCGTGGAGGTACAAGTACGAATAGCGTTTTAAACTCACCCAATGGAAGCGGAGCAGGCTGCAGCCCTCGTGCAACACCATTCCGAGCAAGGGGGGGAAATGGGAGCTCGCAGTGCGCTAGCCTGGGCGAGGTGTTTCAACAGAGGACCGACATCGACATCGGGGCGGGGAGGGAGGCGGGGGCAGGAAGCGATACACCAAATCTCGAGACTGTAACTCTGTAGCTCTCATGCTTTGACGAGGGAGAAAAAAAAGGCAATTTGGTGCAAGTGGAGGGAGGGACTGGGACTGATCAAATTTTGAAAATATTCAGTGAAAAAAACGTTTTTAATTCTCTCTCTCTCCCTCTCTCTCTCTCTCTTTTTTTTTTTTTTTTTTTTTAAGAATGAGAAACCTCCCAAGAGCTGCTTTTAAAAAATTCCTTGCTTCTTTCTTTAGCGTGCACTTTGCCAGTCCTGCAAACGGGGGCCTCGTCTTCATCAGCTGCTTGGCTGAGGCCAAGGCCAAATCACCCAGAGCCAGCACCAGGCTGTCATTTGGGAGGCGAGGTGGGGAAGGGGTGGGTGCAGGCTGGGGAGATCCGTCTCCCCCGCCCCACTCCCGCCGCCGCCGAACCTTTGGAGCCTCTTGCCAATATTTCAGAGGAATCAGAAGCATAATTGCCTTCTCTTGTCGCAGAAGCTACCAGTTTTGTACCTGAGAGATAGTCGCTTGTTCCCATCTGCCTGGAAGCTGAGTTTTCCCCAAGCCAGGGGTTCTTGTGCCGCCTCCAAAACCGAAAGGAAAGGGAGGGGAAGTGGGTGGAAAGACTCTTAAAATTTTTCTTCCTCCTTGTGTTTCTCCCTTTCTTTCTTTCTCTTTCTTTCTTTCTTTCTTTCTCTCTTTCTTTTTCTCTCCTTCCTCCCTCCCTCCCTCCCTCCCTCCCTCCCTTCCTTCCTTCTTTTTTTTTTTTTTTTCCTTTATTCCAGCCTAAGCAAGGTAGATGGCTGGCTAGTCAAAGAGAATGACAAAGCAGCCCCCTCCAAGGAAGACACTGGAGGGGCCCCGGGCACTTAGTAAAAATGCTAAATACTTGGTAGATGTTTCCATATGCAACTAGAAACCGTTAAAACTCCAGGCTCTCCCCTCTTCTCCCCCACTCTTCCAAAATAGAATCATAACAGCAAGACAACTAGATGATGCCTCTTTTCCCTCTGTACAGGGTCTACTCAGCATCCCCCACCCCCCATCTCCAAGACAACTTTTTTTTTTCTCACCTCCGTAGGTTCTTCTCAGGCACAATCTTCCGTTCAGTTCAGGGTCTCTCCTTTCTCTCTCACTTTCCTTTTCCTCTCAGAAAGGCTAGTCCGTCATCAACCTACCTTGCTTCTCTCTCCCTGTCTCGACCTCTCTCTCCCTTTTTCTTTTACTATTAAAAATCATAATAATAATGGCCTTTTCGACATAGCAGCGTGAAGTGGCCGCCTTTGAGAAAGCACATTTAATCTTTGCTGGCTCCCTTAGGCTTCAGTGAAGAAGGAGAAGGCAAGAAAAAAAGGGAGAGAGAGAGAGAGAAAAAAAGATTGTAAGGGAGGCTGCTGACGGACAGCAAGCATCAGGCACAAATCAGCGACAAGTTGAATTTTCCTAGACCACACTGCCCCCTTTCTTCTCAGCTCTCTCCCTGGGCTCCTGGAAAGCCCGAGTGTCTGGTTACAGAGGCTCCTTTTGCCAACCATGGTGCAGATTCCTCGCATGCCTGCTTAAATCTCTGGCAGAATAAGGAATCAATATCCCCCCTCTAATCACCGTTAGCTCTATCTACGGCTTCCCTCCTTTTCTGAGAATCCACTTGGCTTTCCCCGCCGCTCCCCCGCCCTGCCAGGCTCCTACATACAAAGCTTGCGGTCCTGTCATTTCTCACTTCCTTCCATATCTTGGAGACAAGCCTCCCTTCTAATATCCTCTCGCGCTCGCTCTCTCTCTCTCCGTTGTAGTGTCTCATCCCTGACTCGCAGCCCCGGATGCACTAAGGCATCTCCCTGACTGCTAATGAGACCAAAAATACACCAGCAGGTCAGGGGGAAGGCCAGACATTGTATTATACGAATACAGGAAAAAAAAAAAAAAAAAAAAAACAAAAACCCTCAGCCTGCTAGACCCAGAGATCAGGTATCACGTTTTCTAGAAGGGGTAAAAGAAAGGGGAGGAGTGGAGGGGGGGAGAGAAAGGAGTGAAGAAGAGGAGACCAGGGCGCAGTTCTCCGCCTAATGGTTCCGCATCCCACCGGGCATTTAGAGCACCTATGCCTGTATGCGTGCAGGTAGAGAATTCTGTGAGCCTTGCTGGGTTTTCTTTACGGACAGAAAGTCAACAGCCCCCAAATACTTCCTTGCAATCGGCGTTTAGAGGCACGAAGAGCAGTGATTCCAAGCCCTATTTAAAATACGCACTCTATTCAGGCATGAGATGACGACAACGCTCAAAATCTCTTTCCTTCCAGCGGCAGGCTTTGCTCCTTGACTATCTTTGCCATATGCACTAATTTACCACTTGGCTTCTGCAATGGACTCATCACTCACTGCGGCCTCTCCTACCCCTTTACTTCTACCGCAGACATTTTCCTTCTTTCTGAAGTATTTCTCCTCCAATGTCCATCAGATCCACGCACCCTCCACTGATCAGCCTACAGCCCCTTGGTAATGATAAGTAATAATTCAGATGACAAAAAAGTGGCAGAAGATAAAAATGAAAGACATCCTGAGTTGAGTAGGGGAGTGTCTCCCATCATTTCTGGTGGCACGCGTTTTCGGAGCTCGGCTACACATCGATCCTGGAAAGCAGGTAGCTCCTGAAAATCGGGGTCTCTACCTATCTACACACACAGTGGGTATGTTGCCTTCTCCACCCGAGTTTGCTGGCCGGAATCACGCAGACAACAGGCAGTGCTGTGTTAAGTATAACGCTGGGTTCCGTAAATAGCAGGGAAGGGAGGGAGATATCTGAGGACACAGGTTTCCTCTAAGTCGATGTTTTTTAAAGGTGGCTTCTTTGTGCTAAACTCAGACATTGTGCTTTGTCTCTCACTGGGAGACCTGCAGAAACGCAGCTGGATGCCAAGGAAAAGGAGAAGAAAAAGCACACATGAGGAGACCCAGAGAGAGGAAGAAGGGAAAGGAGAAGAGAGGAGAGGAGGGGAAGGGAGGGGAGGGGAGGGGGGGGGGAGAAAAAACAGAGGCAAAAAAAAAAAAAAAAAAAAACCACAAAAAAACAAAGCCAGACAGACTTACAATCATAGCATTGGATTCCCTTTAATACTTTTGTGTGTGTGTGTGTGTGTCGTTATTGGGAAGGAGAAAGACATGGTTGGCAGGCTTGGGGACTGGGTTAGAATCTTTTTCAGATTTGGCTAATAGTGTGTTTGCACTAGACTGATGAGAAAAAAAGACATGCTAGAATAATCATAAAGGGTGGAGCTGTCAAAGAAAAAAATCTTTGACTCACTGGGTGCCTCCCTGTAACGCCAAGATGAATCATTCCCAACCAGAGTCGTCAATTGTCTCAGTGTGCTTGCACACGAAGGCCAGATTATGGGAATCACGTCAGTGCACCCATCTTCAGAAAGGAAAGGTAAGCAGAGAATGAAATTCGGAGACTCCCCTAAACCCCTCTCTGTGTGCAACCACAGTTCAGCGCGGTTTGTCACACGCCCAGCGAATCCGCCCCTGTCTGTATTCACTCTGCTTACAAAGATATACAAATGTATGAGTTATGAAAGTTTTGCTACGAACACATCGTTTTCTCTACACAACTCAGCGATGTCTTTGGAGGATCCTTACTTCAAGCAGTTAACGCCTGACCCCAATTTCTGTGGGTAATTAGTGAGCTAGATAACCACACAAAGTGGGTAATTATTTAGTACCCAAGGGTACGCTAGAAGTGGGTAGTGGCTTTGTTAACAAAAGCACATCTCTAATTATTGTATCTATGATGGGTGTTTTAAAAATACCAGTTACTATATCAAGTGAACCATGATAAGCAAGTGAACTGTTTTGCTGTCCTTCGCGTATATACATATGTATATTCCATCATGGTTAATAATAGTTACCTCTCTCGTACGGAGCGTTGTGAAAATTAATTAGTTAACATCTGTAAGACTCTCAGAGAGGAAATGTGCTGGAGAGTTTCTAAATACAGTATTATTATTGTTATTACCGTGTTGGCTAAGAATCCCAGGGTGAGAGGAGCTTAGGGAGTAGATTCAATAGCCCGGTCTCTGTCTTGCTTGGGAAAAATATGCTCAGATAACAAATGCAGTGAGTTTGTTTGCAGGGACCGGTCGCCTACCTAGCCGTCTAACACAGGCGGTAATAGAAAAGAAAGGTATATGCCATTTCCTTGACAGCTGGCTCAGGAAGGATGTGTGGAGCCGGGGTAGGAGATGGGGAGAGGGAGGAGCAGAGAGAAGTCAGGGATGGGCCTGGAAGGAAGCTGAATCAGCTCGACCACACCCTCCTTCCAAAGTCCTTCTAGCCTTCCCTTTGATGAGCAGCAAATATGCGCAAAAATCCTCAAAGAAGACATCCGTGCAAGTGCCTTGCCGGGACAAATTCATCCTAATTACAACCAATCAGCCAGATATATAGTATTTATTCTGGAGAAGAACAATCAGTACAAATTACTTGAACAAATGCAGATACACATTAAAATATTACAGTGTTGAGAATAAGCACGCACAAATCAGCTTCAGATATTTTTAACCCAAGATAGGAACACCAGTGAAGAAACCCTTTCTAATTCGATTGCTTTTCTGAATCATCCCCCAAGATGGGAAGGGGATATCATTTACTTCTGCTGAGAGAGAAAGAAAAGAAAAAGAAACGAAAGGAGAGGGGTGAAAAAAGAAAAAAGAAAAGGAAAGGAAAGGAAAGGAAAGAAAAGAAAAGAAAAGAAAAGAAAAGAAAAGAAAAGAGAAAGCTTCATGCTTTCAGGGACCTTAATTCTGGGGAGAGAGACCAAGCCTTGAAAACAAACAGCAACAAACATAAACTTACTGCTTCTTTCTCTGTAAATGTCCATCTCCTTGAGCCGGCTGTCTGGGGTCTGGCTGAAGCAGGGACAGACAGAGGCCTCTGAGTTCCAAATCTTCTAGTAGGCTCAGCACATTTTTTTCTTTCAAAGCAAGGTTGTCCCTGGGATTAACCCTAGGAGTCTGGGAGATGTGAAGCATTTGGGCAGGATGAAGGGACATATGTAGAGATATTGTATTCAGCCCCGTTTAGGGTATCTAGGGAAATCGGAAAGGAGAGGGACCCCATCAGTCAGCCAACAGGTACCAGAGCTGGGACCTCTCCTGGAGGACAGCCTCCAGGACACGTGTTTCTGCTGTGATTGGAGGCCAGTGAAGGGATGAGCGCATTTTAAGAGTTTGGGAGCAGAGGGACAATTTCTCCAAAGCCACCCTAGCCAGGCTTCTGACCTGAAGCCCAGGATTCGGCACCCCCGCCCCAAGCCCAGAACTACAAAGGCTGACTGGCATTCCCCAACCCGCCCAGCTCCTTTCAAACCCACAGACTGCCAGACTGGCCCCACCTCCCACTGCAGCAAATTCTGTAGCCCGCTTCCAGCTGCGCTGTAAGGAGCCAGATTTCCGTTTTAATTGTCCTACCTGGCCTTCCCCTCTGCCACTGCCCCTGGCTCTTGGTTCCTGGCACCTTTTCAAAGGCCCAACCAACTGCTTTCCCTCCCCCATTGTCATTCGAAACACCTCTAGTTCTCCCCTCCTCCAATTTTTATGTCTAGAATGTTCTCCTGTCCAGCAGCTTTTTTCATTTTTGGCCCCCACCTTTCCCTTTCTTTGGTCTCTCACATTCTCCTGTCTGACATTTTTTTTGGGGGGGGGGGGGGGGGAGGGGCATGTCAAAATATAGTTGTATCTCCTGTTATGGACCGAAAACCCAAACCCAAAGTCAGCTGCCAGCATCTTCTCCTCCCCCTCCCCCGTCCCCGCCCCCATATTAACATATTTGACAATCCAGTTCAGATCAGGGCACTTCCCAAAGGCTCACCTAAAAAAAGCTGAAGCTGGTAGATAACAGGTGTGTGTGTGTTTGTGTGTGTGTGTGTGTGTGTGTGTGTGTGTGTGCGCGTGTGTGCGCGCGCGCTGATCTAACTATATGAATGCAGTGGGAAAGGGCCTGATGGACATGTAGGGAAGGAAGCACAGAAGGAAAGGGGTCTGGTATATTTGTGGGTATTTAAGATAAAAGCAACAGAAGCTAATTATTGCAAGGCCTTCTAGAGAAAAAGGTTATATTTTTATGTGTGTATTTCTATGTCTCTGTATATAAACATATACACATATATGGTCTGTCTCGAGCTTCGACACGTCACAATATTTTAAGAGGATCTGATGATCTGAAAAGGGCATTTACCATACCGTAAACAGTGACGGGCAGGGCCCACGTGGTTTTGCAGCTAAAAGCTGAATTCGAAAGCCTTCAGACGGATCGGAAGAGGAAGATAAATCCCGTAAGACACCTACCCTCCCCCCAGCCTTGTCTGGGCTTAGAAGCTAAGAACTTCGGGAGCACCTCTCCCCGCTGCCACCGTGACTTTAAATTAAGCTCGTCATTGCCATCCATCCCTCAAAGTGTTTGTGCTCTTAACCTTACTCCTCAGGTCTTTATTGCTTTAACGTTGCAGTTCTGTTCTCTGTTACTCCTTTACTAGCTGCTCTTGAGTTCTTCGATGTGACAGACACTTAACAGGCAAATAATATCTCATTTTGTCTTCCAAAGCCATCATCAGTGTTTTCAAAGGTTTGGGATAGTTGGAAATGCCCAGCTCTGAGCGCAGCGCTAGGATCCGAACCAGGTCGAACTCCATGAGCCCGGTCTTTCCTTTAGATCATTGTGTTGACTCTTGTCTCCGTGTAAATGACACTTTCCACACAGTTCATCCCCTCCCACGAGTCTGGTTTCTCCTCCGATGTGTTTTCCATAGCAGTCTATACTTACTTCACTTTAACATCCATTCATTCTTTTCATTAGCTCATTTTAGCCAAGGAATATTTATTGAGTACTTGACTGTATGTCAGGCACTGTGCTCGGCAGTATAAGTCCGTTAGCTAGAGGAAAGAACTCGATGTTCTGGTGTTGGCACTATCCATAGACTATGTTGTCTCTAGCTCCAAATTCCAAGATGAACGCGGAGGGTGGTTGTCACATGATTGCTATTGTGTTTCTGGTATATAGCTCAGCACCTGGTATATAGCAAAAGGTTTTTTTTTTTTTGACATTTATTTATTTCTGAGAGACAGAGAGAGACAGAGTGTGAGCGGGAGAGGGGCAGAGAGAGAAGAAGACACAGAATCCGAAGCAGGTTCCAGGCGCTGAGCCATGAGCACAGAGCCCTACGTGGGGCATGACCCCACAAACTGAACCATGAGATCATGACCCGAGCCGAAGTTGGATGCCTAACGAACGGACTGAGCCACCCAGGTACCCCCATAGCAAAAGTTTTTAATAAACGTTTATGCTGATGTGGCTTTGATTGTAACTTTTTGAGTGATCAGAGCTCATGTCTAAATAACCCTTGGAAGAACGCTTAGTACGATGCCACATAAAATAACATTCAATAAAGGGTGAACTGCAACCTTATTTTCTAAGACCATACTCTGGCTGAGGTCCCACTTAGAGCCACCTTTGTGTTTCTGAAAAATAACAAATTGGTCTGCTTAATTCATTCTAAATGTTCTGAAGTCATGCTGTTTCTGTTTGAGAGCCAGACAGATTCTGTCTGAAATCTCACTGATCTGTGGATTAGGAGGTAATATCAAGTGATAAAGTGTCCAGGATGACGTGGCTGTGAAGGCCTATTCTGGGCTACACGCAGGGAGGGAGGGAGATCTCTTGCACTTTAAACTGTGTGGGTAAGTCCAGACCTGAGATAAGCAACCGAGCTCAGATGCCCTCATTTCAGAAAAAAGAGGTTGAGAAGCTAGAAATCGTTCGTGACCGTATGACCGAAAGGCTCCAGAGTTTCGTAATCTGTATTCTGAAAAAAGGTTACACAAGTCCTTATTTGCCTAAGGAAAGTGTATTGAAGCGTGTACAAGTGGTATCCTTGGCAGGCTAGCTTCCACCCGAGACCTCATCTGGGCGATAGGGGCGGGCAGGGAGAATATGATGGCGCTCAATCTGTCCTTTGACAGGCACTGATGCACATTCAGAGTTTTGACACCACTCAAGTCTCTAAAGATGCATCCTTGGCGGCTGACCGTGACTCTCAAGGGACAGCTGGATGCATACCCACAGTCCCCCCGACTCCAGCCCCTAAACTCTAAACATGCTTTAGATGGGAACTATCTAAATTCCCTCAGCAAGAGTCCCTCGTTAACTGACAAAAAGATATTCCCAGGAAGGGGAGGAAGACGAAGCTTCCTTCTGCATTGATCAGCAAAACCATTTTCCTGAAGCAACGAGACTTTGAGCCAGTAGGGAGCAGTGTTTGGTGCAAGCAGTCTGAAGCTCCAGTGGTCTCCAAAGGAGTCATCTGGCAGATTTTATACCCCAAATCTGTAAGAGTTCCAAGTGTCAGGTTAAGTAATGTCAGGCTAAAGACTTGAATTTTTGCCTAGTAAAAGAAAAAACATATTATTTCGCTTTCCTTCACCTTTTAGGATAGTAGGGGAAATCAATGGTGAGAGAAGTCTTCAGCATATTATTTAATAATATTTTTGGGGGGCGCCTGGGTGGCTCAGTCGGTTAAGCGTCCGACTTCGGCTCAGGTCATGATCTCACGGTCCGTGGGTTCGAGCCCCGCGTCGGGCTCTGTGCTGACAGCTCAGAGCCTGGAGCCTGTTTCAGATTCTGTGTCTCCTTCTCTCTGTGACCCTCCCCCGTTCATGCTCTGTCTCTCTCTGTCTCAAAAATAAATAAACGTTAAAAAAAAATTTAAAAAAAAATAAATAATATTTTTTGATATGAATATGTATACTAATTCTGTTACCTCCTTATCCTTCATTGGGTGAGCTTCAGAGGACTCTTCTTGGCTTCTAGATTAACTCCATACAAGGACTGTCACTTATCTGACGAGCCCATGTTGTCTGTGAAGCCCTCTGGAAGGTACTCTATGGCCTACTGCCTTGGGGTCTGACTTGACCAATTTGTAAGTAGTACATTTCAGTAGCCTTTTGGATGTAGGCAGGTAAAAGAGAGCAGCTTTCACTCCTATACAATAAGTGGGTAAACTGAGAGTGAAAAATAGAGAAAATCAAGGCCCTTCTAAAGGATGAGGTCCCTATTACCTGTGCACTAATAGAATTGAGCCTGACGTTAAAAAAGAAGCATTATTCTTGGCTGACGCATATCATCTAAGAGCCAAGTTCTATTTTGGTCTAGGTTCCCTGCCATTCAGTCATTAGGTTTAGGCTGGCAAGCAAAAAGGCTTATTTCTGCCCCTGGAACTTTTGAAGATGGAGATTGCCAGGCCAAGAGTCTAGAGATGATAGGAGACCAAAGATATAGGCCAGGGACTTGGGCTGGAGTTATTTGTCTATATATTTGAAACAGCTACACAGCCAGGAGGTTGTGAGGAAAAGGAGAGGGGTGGGGGGAGGGGAAGGCTTTAGAAGCCAAGAGTGTTCTCATCTTAAATTCAGTCTTATTGATGCCATGGTTCATAGAGACATCTTTGCTGACCAAATTAATGCTCCTTAGAAGATCAGTCCCCTTTTATAGTATTCACCATTGCTGGATTGCTAAGTGCTTTCCAATATAAAGGAGAGAGGTATCCAAGGCAATGGTCTATCAGGAAGCAGATACCGGATTACAATTCAGATTTCAAGGTTTCCAGTCAAACTCCTAAGACTGTATCTCACCTTTTCATTAATGGAAATAAAGTCAAGCCACACTCCTTCTCTTTTAGACTTTTTAGGCTCTTCAGATTAAAAACATTTTTTTTTTTTTTTACTAGTTAGGTTCTAAAGGTCTAGGATAAAGACAGGGAGAGGCAAATATCCTAATATCATTATTCCCTTTTCATAGTTGGGAACTGAGGCAATTAGTGGCTAAATACTTTTCCCAAGAAGGTTGTTGAAGCACCAAGAATAGAATCTAGGTCTCCCGGCCCAGCTGTGGTGAGGAAAAATGAGCTAATGTGTAGGAACTGCCTAGGGTTCATTGAGAGTGAGTTTGTGCAAATCCAAAGTATTGTTACTAATAATCATACCCTATGCCGCCTGGTTTCCCCCATTATTTAGTAATGACAGCACAGTAAGGAAGAGCTTCAAAAAGATACGATTACATTTACTTGAGTATTTGTGAAATAGATGAGTTTCAAAAGCACTGAGTGTGCAGAATTAATAAAAGAACACAGAAACACTGTTTGAGACACATTTCGGGGACCGAGGTGCCGTGGCAGCCCCAGACTTCCTGCTAAGATTCAAACGGAGATAGATGCACGGGGAGCACTCTGGGGGAGAAACCCAGGAATATTCCCAAGGTGGAAACTGCTAACTCAGAGATTTTAAATGTGGCGCACTCAACACTCATCAAAGAGTCTCTCCATGCTGCAAACAGCAATGACAGGAAGACCACAGGGAACTCTGTCACAGGGAGCCACGCTAGCCTTCCGGGGTCCGATGCTTTGCCCTTCAGGAATGTTGGACTGCACACTCTCCAATCCAGACAGGGTAAACCAACTGGAGTTTGCAACCAACCTGCACTCCCAAATGAAGGGAGGTTAAGTGAACTTTCTGGCATTCTTAAGTCTTCAAAGATTCGCCGTGATATTATGACGACCTACCGCAAGTCTGGAAAATTGCTCGGTTTATGGGCCCGTGGGTCTCTTAGCTCTGCTAAGAGCTAAGATACTTAATACCTCCTGCGTGAAGTGTGCTGATTATGATTTTACTATGGTTAGCGTTGTGCCTGCCGCATGATGGGTGCTTTACAAATTATTGTTCTGTCTGTCCTCTTCTGGGAATTTAATATGATCTAGGGTCACAGTGTTATGCACACAGACCAATCAACGGATTACGCACAGGCAAGCAATCTTCAACTGATGATTTTCCTCTCCTGCCATGTGCTCAATTACTCAAAATCCATGTCTTCAAATTGATGGGAAAATGAGAACAACTCTAAGGTAAGGAAGGAGGAGACGCACTTTGAAAATAAAACAAACAAAATCCGGCTAGGGCTCTGTTATAAAACGTTAACAGAGCTATTGGGTGTTTCTAGTAAACACCTAGGTGTCAACCTGTCAAGGTCTTTTTAAAAGCAAAGCAAATCAAGAAAACTGATTTAAAAATTAAAGTTGGAGAGGAAACGATTGGTGAATAACATCTTCTCCCCCCAACGAATCTACATATGTGTGCATCTCTGGGCCCAGAGGACTTGCTTTCTGTAGCACAGGAGGAATTGACTGAAGTATCAGGAAACCTGCTTCGTTCAGAGAATTTATGGAGGAAGGTGAGAATATCTAAGACAGGAAGTAAAAGAAAAATCCTACATGCTACTTCTCTTTTGCTGAACACAAGGCCGAGATGGCTCTGGAAAATACTATTGTCTAAAATTAACTTCTTGGCTCTGATAAAGAAGGAGAGGAGAGAGTAAAGGCAATTATCCCAGATCTCCATCTTCTTGGACTTCTTCAGATGATCCCAGTCTCTCCTTCTTCATCGCTTCCTGCCGCCACACAGCACATCTCATATGAGCATATCTCATGCAGGACATATTACACCGTGATTGTACTTAAAGAGACTGTGGGATCCAGCTCTGTATCTCCGGCCCACTGCCCAGGACTGGCACACAGTAAACTCTCAGTAAATGTCGAATAAAAAATGTGTAAAGTTGGGGCACAAGAGTGGCTCCGTAGATTAAGCATTCGACTTCGGCTCAGGTCACGATCTCCCGGTCTGTGGGTTTGAGCCCTGCCTGGGGCTCTGTGCTGACAGTTCAGCCCGGGGCCTGGATCCTGCTTCGGATTCTGTGTCTCCCTCTCTCTCTGACCCTCCCCCGCTCATGCTCTGTTTCTCCCTCTCTCTCAAAAATAAATAAACATAAAAATTTAAAAAAATATGTAAAGTCAACTTAAAGATAAAATTTAAGAGCTGTCAGATAAAGTGCAGATGCAACCATGCCCAAAGTAAGCTTGGAAAAGTAGGAGTTCAATTAGATCCAGAGTCTAGGCTGGGTCTTATGGGACAGGAGGGGACAAAGAAGAGGCTCTGGCAACCATGAATCCATCCTCCATGAGGATGCTAACGCCATGTTGGTCAGGTTATGCACAGAGAATTAGAATATGGCCCTGGGGAAAGCCAAAGGTTGACAAATCTTGGTCCGGTCTGCTTACTTGAACTTCAGGTACTGTTTCCAATTATAGTGGTCTCAAGGCACATGAACCAATGGAAAAAATATAGAACTGAAAGTTAAAGAGACGTGGGTTCTCCGCTTAATTCTGTCACAGCATGGATGAACGGGTAAAGATGTGGTATGTTTATACAATGGAGTATTACTCGGCAATCCAAAAGAATGAAATCTTGCCATTTGCAACTACGTGGATGGAACTGGAGGGTATTACGCTAAGAGAAATTAGTCAGTCAGAGAAAGACAAATATCATATGACTTCACTCATATGAGGACTTTAAGAGACAAAACAGAGGAACATAAGGGAAGGGAAACAAAAATAATATGAAAACAGGGAGGGGGACAAAACAGAAGAGACTCATAAATATGGAGAACAAACTGAGGGTTGCTGGAGGGGTTGTGGGAGGGGGGGTGGGCCAAATGGGTAAGGGGCACTAAGGAATCTACTCCTGAAATCATTGTTTCACTATATGCTAACCAATTTAGATGCAAATTAAAAAATAATTAATTTTTTTAAAAAGTTTAAAAAAATGTTGTCATAGCAACCTTGGACAAGACATTTTTCCTCTCGGATCATTAGCTTCCTCCTTGAATATAAAATGAGAGGATGAGACTAGATGAACTTTTAAATCCCCTCCAGGAAAATTCTAGAACTGCACAGTCCCTCTCTCTGTCTAGATTCCATTTTCTTACAAAACTATTTTCTTAACAGTTATGATACAGACGGAATTTGTCTTTCGAAAATAAATAGAGCATCTTAGCTGATGTTAAAAACAATATAGGATCCAGACATCCAAAATGAAAGAAGAAAAACGTGCAGAGTCTCAAAATGGAGGAATTAATCACAGCAGATCGGGTCATGAAAAGGAGATCCCCATTTAACGGTCTCCCAAATCTCCTGAGCATTGCCTGGATCAAAGAAGTTTTGACAAGATTCTTAGGCAATAAGGAAGTTGTCCAGAAGATGCAAGAATTATCCATCCCATTTCATACAAAGGGAAACTGACATCCAGAAAGGAGAGGTAATTCACTCAAGATCACTGTGAAGATGAAGTCAGGCCTGACACTCAGGTATCCTGCCTCCCACCCAATTATGTTGCCCAAATCCGTTCAGAAAGAACCCACCACTGCTTCCAGTGACCTCGAGAATGTGGTGCTGTGACCCAGCGTAACTGGGTAGTGTCCTGACCAACTTGGCTTTCAAAAACTCTGCTGAAATCACGCCTGCGATAGCACTGATCACTAGAGAAAGTGACCACATGAATAACCCAGAGAGACTCTTTAGAAGTTTCCCTACGGTCAATGACACTTCCACCGGCCTTGCGTCAGGAAATCTATCCGGTTTCCATCCCTTCCGTTTGTCACCTTAGGCGCTCCTTCTTTGGGAGTCGAAGAACTTACGAGAGAAACTCATAAAGTGTAAAACGATCCTAGATCACCATGCAGAAACTACGGTTAGAGGAATTGTTGATATCGGTATCACTAATTATCGAAAGCAATTATTTTTATCTACTTTTTAAATTAAATTTTAAATCTACTTTTCATATATGTTAGAATGTATAGAATAGCGTAATGCAGATACATACCATTCTTGTAAACATCACACATGTATGTATGTACATATGTGTATATTATATATATATATCTCCTTCAGTCTAGCTGGGAAAATCTGTTTCAAAATCAACTCCTGCTCTCTCCTCGGACTCGATATATAGCCAAGCAGGCCTTTCTCGATTAACACAGCCGCCTCCTGGGAAAAGTCACAGAATAACTTTATTGATTTCCCTTTACCCTTCTCCACATTTCTCTGCTGAAATGTTGTCTTAACTCTTAAATGTAAAAGCAAAAAGAAAAGAAAATTAAAACAAAGAGATACGCTTCCTTTAGGACCACGTTGATTCTCTTATATTTTTTTCAGATTTTCTAAAAAAGATTTTTTTTGAAGAAGAAGGAGAGAGTACTTGTAAAGACAAGGGAGGATTAGGTTCTCCAAGGTTTTTGTGCAACAGATTTCTTTACATCGAAACCTGTGTTTTGCACACAATGCTGGACTCAATACTACACAAACCACTTCTCCTCGTCTCTCATGACTTGGCCAGCCAGCTTTGAAAACTGCCAAGGCTTTCTGGCGAACAATCCCTCCAATGTTTCCAGGAGCCTACCCAGTGCATAGGAATATAGCGAACGTTTATTTCTCATCAGATTTTCCCACCTCAAAAGATTCGCAACAAGATTAAGTATCTGATTTAATTAAAAAAATTTTTTTTAGGATTCAGTATTTTAAAAATCAGAAAGTTCTTTCGGAGTTTCTCTGATGGCAGCTTTAGAGAGGTCAAAAAACGAGGCCCTCTAGGCTACCTTTCTGCTTCCACCTCTCACGATGACCCGGAAAGATTAACCCAGAGCCTCATTCTTGTTCTCCTTCTGGCTTCGGAAGCGCCCCGTGCCCTCGCCCTCGATTCTGACCATGGGGCTGGAGTGGGGTCAGGGTAGTGGAAGGAAGAGAAGGGAAACACTGGAATGCCTTAGAGTAAAAGCTCTAACAAAACCCCCTTTGCATTTTTGTCACTTCCCTCCACCAACTCCACAGATTTAGTTCTATTTGCTCTAAGGCCTGAGTTCATGAAAACCTAGTAGAATTTCTATTTCTTTGGGCTCTCTTTGCTGTCACCCCCAGCTTTTCCTGCAAAGGGGAGGAAGCGGATGGACTTATTTACAACATAATTGCGATCTGATTCCTCCCCCACTTTAAGCAAATAAAGATGCCTAGTGAAATGAACGGATTGTGTTCTTTAAAATTGAAAACGCCTGTGAAGGCATCACCCGTCAGAAACAAGCTTAAGGAAAGTACAGGAAGAAAATGAAAGGTCTGCGAATAAACAAGGTTACAGTGATGTACACTGTTGGGTACAATTTAGCAGAGCAATTATTAACAACATGACAAATATCTGCCTCCAGTGCACAAATAAAAGACGCTCGAAACCACAAAAGGGTAGTGATGTGCTATGCTGTCCTGAGGTTTAATCACAGAGCTTTTGTTTTGTTTTGTGTGTGTGTGTTTGTTTTTTTTTTAACAAAATACCATTTCCCACTCCCCCCCCCCCTCATTAACTTGGAAGCTTAGTTTTAATTAAATGCCATTTTACTTTTTAGTGGCCAGTTTATCTTTTCTTTTCCATTTGGTTTCTCTGCACAATGTGAATCAGACAGTGATTTGGAAGCGTTGTGGGTAAAAGTGGGTAGAAAAGCATGCTAAGAATTGGGTCATCTTGTTGAAATCGAGTTCACTTCTGTGTAGTAGAGCAGGAAGAATGGGGGAAAATCTGCCCTAATATCTTGCTGTATCTGTCCCAACTTCTTCCTTTCATAGGGCCTCAGCAGGGGGAATTAGGTAGCAATGCAATTTGCATCCTGGTTAAATAGGAAGGTCTCTGGAGCACATTTTCAAGAACACCCCCCCCTCGTGGCAGAGGAGCCAAGATTGTACCTTGTAAGAGGAAACACTGTTTCCTTAGGCAATACAATATAGGCTCTTTGCTGAAACTGGCAACTGTGTTCTAGTGACAGGCAAGAGGGTCCCTTCTGCCTCTGGATAAATGGAATAATGGCCAGAAGCTTGCTCTAACCAGGCAGTACAAAGTCACTCTCAGTTTCCAAGATCGAATAGAAAGGTCCCTCCTGGCTTCCTGCAACACCCAAATGGAGCACAGCACATCCACCATAATTTTAAGTTACAGTGTGAGAAAGTTCAGAATCAAACACTCATTCATTCATTCATTCATTCATTCAGCAAGTTTCTATAGGGCAGCTCATATAGACTGGGCTCTCCTTATGCACAGCGTTAAGTGGAAGAAGAAAGATTACATCCTGCCCTTCTCTTCTCAACTCCTACTATCCTTGGTATTTTCCTTGATTTCAAGTGGCAACTCATCAAAAATCCTCAGCCGATAATAGCTTCCAAGGGTTCACGTAGTCATTCTAGCCTCTTCTCACCTGCCTCCACCTAGAATATCATTTGATCTAGGTTTGTGTGAATAAACATTACTAATTAATACGAAGTCTTGATGATGTCCTCTCAAGTTTGATGCTCAGACTGCAAAGAAGCTCTATCTTCTACCTAAAGGTAAGAAATCTCCCCATGTTGATCTCTGACATCTAAACAGCAGGGATACTTTTTTTTTGGATTTTTTTTTTCCCAAATGTGAACACCCCTGGGAGTATTTGCTTCATTTCTTAGTCAGCAAGAACCTAGAGCTGTGGGTGCCTGAGGGAGTCATTCCAACCGAGACTAGAATTTCAAGAGAGAAAATTTATCCAGCTATCTTGTCTGGTGCTTATAATGCATGAAAGTATCAACCTCCCCATGGCAGACTACAGGGAATGATCAGTGTGAAGTAAGTCATCTCCTCAAAGATGTATTGCAATATTTCCCTGGTGAAACGGCAAGTTCCTGACCATGGTATTGTACACAAATAATAAATAAACAAATGCCATTATGCTGTTGTTGTTTTCCACACCGGGAAGACCTCAGAACATCTTGCTTCGACTGATAGGCTGGAATCGTTGAAAAACTTGCCTCCCCTTCCTAGTTCTTTGGCTAAAATGTATTGGGAAAATGGTGCATTAGTCATTATTTCTCATTGGGAAAAGCCTGATTATCATGAGAACCCTGGTTAGGTGATTTGTAGAGTACTATTGTGTTGAGAGACAAGAGACTTAAGGTAGAAGCATCTTAGTTAGCAACAGCAGAGAGGCTATGCGATTGGCTCTGGTGTTTCCTGTATCTACTATCAAGATATATTGAACAAGAGGGGCGCCTGGGTGGCTCCTGAGCGTCCGACTTCGGCTCAGGTCACGATCTCACGGTCCGTGAGTTCGAGCCCCGCGTCGGGCTCTGTGCTGACAGCTCAGAGCCTGGAGCCTGCTTCGGATTCTGTGTTTCCTTCTCTCTCTCTGCCCCTCCTCGGCTTGCACGCTGCCTCTCTCTCCCTCAAAATAAACAAACACGAAACAAATTTAAAATATATATATATGAACAAGTATTCAGGGAATACTTGGGTGTTTCTCTAAACTTACAGTCATTCCAACACTCAGTTGGAAGTAGGGGGCACATAATATTCTACTCTGGCAAAATTTAAAGGTAAGCTGGGAAAAAATCCATCAAGTGCCTTGTAGGGCGAAAGTATAATTGAAACCACTAACATGGATAATGGAATCATTCAGGCTTGGATCTGAAGCCCAGATCTGCCACTTAGTAACTCTGTGGACTTGGGCAAAGTACTTAACTTCTTGGAAACTCAGATTCCTGACGTGTAAAATTGGGGATGATTGTATTTTCTATGCCTATTTATTTTGAGGTTAAATGAGATAAGGAATAGAAATTGTTTATCACAATGTCCGGCTTATAGTAAGCACTCAACAATGTTAGTTTCCTTAGTTCTCTCCCCTTTTTGATGCATGCTTTCCTGATTTCCATTTAACCTATTTTGTGCATTTATAGAACACTGACTTTCTATACAGTTTGATTTAATAGTCCAATTTTGATTAAAAATGAGTGAGGGAAGAAACCCTGGGGTGGCTCAGTCAGTTAAGCGTCCAACTTTGGCTCAGTTCATGATCTTGCGGTTCATGAGTTCAAGGCTCTCGTCGGGCTCTGTGCTGACAGCTCAGAGCCTGGAGCCTGCTTCCGATTCTGTGTCTCCCTCTCTCTCTGCCCCTCCTCTGTTCATGCTCTGTCTCTCTCTCCTTCAAAAATAAATAAACATTTTTTTTTTAAGTGAGTGGGGCAGTGTTCCGTGTTCTTCTATTTTCTGGAAGGGTTTTGTAAGATTAGTGTTATTTTAGAGGTTAAATTATTCTAAATCTAACACATGGAAGGAATATGAACATGGACTGGTACTTGCCATTTTTGCAAAAGATGCTCCTAATCTACTGAGGAAGTCAGAAACATGCATGTGTAGCTACAAATCAGACCATGAGAGGTGGAACAGGTTGACGAAACATTGGCGGTAGGTGCCAAGCACCACACAAGGTGGCAGAGACTCAGAGATAAAGAGGATGCAATCGTGAAACTTTAAGGCCCTTCACTTAGCATAAGAAGAGACATATGGGCACACAGCCGCATAGGAAAGTGGGAGTACAAGGGCTACTAGGTAAAGTAATGGCACGAAGAATGTGAAATCTCTTCTGTTGGAAGGGTCAGGGAAAGTTTCAAGAGGAGAAGATATCTAGGGTAGACCTATTAAAAATAACGAGGTCAGAACTTCGATAAAATGGACAAATGCCTTAAAAAATACAACTTACTAAAATGGACACCGATGAAACAGAAAATCTCAATGGCCTCGTATCTCCAAGAGCAATTAAATTCATTGTCTAAACTTTCCCACAGAGAAAATTCCGGGTCCAAATGGTATGACTGGTGATTCCTATCAAATATCCAAGTCAGAAATAATGCTAATCTTACAAAACTCTTCCAGAAAATAGAAGAACAGGGAGTACTTCCCTCACTGATTTTTTTAAATCAAAATTGGGCAAATAAATTATAAGGCAATCACAGACCAATATACCTGATAAACATAAACGCAAAAATCCTTAACAAAATTGTAATAAATCAAATCTTGCAACATATTAAAGAGCATTGTCTCCCATTAGGATTTATTCCAGAAACATAAGATTGATTTATATCTAATAATCAAAGTAATTCATCATATTAGTAGGATATATGGGAAAAAGCACCATTATTTCCATAGGTGCAGAAAAATCATTTGAAAAAAATTCTTACTCTTTTTTTTATTAAAAAACCTCTCATATTAGGAATAAAAAAGGAATTTTTTCAATCTGATAACACACATCTTACAAAAACTTATTATAAACAAAATCCCTAATGCTTAATTATAAAATCATTTCCCCATAATATTGGGAAAAGGCCTGCTCTAATTACTTCTAGTCACCATTTCACTGGACATCTATCTTAGTAATTGTAATAAAGCAAGAAAAAGAAAAGGCATAACTAGAAAAAGCAACATGGCTTTTTTTTTTTTTTGTAACTGATGTAACTTTTTGTAATTGGTGTGCTTGTTTAAGTAGAAAATCCTAAAATAATCTCTATAACAATGGCCAGAATAATTGCATTTGGCAAATTATTATCTAGCAAATACAAGATTAACATATCCAAGTCAATTATATTTTTAGGTACTAGCAGCAAATCATTAGAAATGAAGAATTTTAAACCATTTATAACAGCATCATAAAACACAATATTTAGGAGGAAATTTTCTAAAATATGCGTAGAGTGAGTTCAATTGTGACTTCCAAAAGATATGACTATCTGGAACCTCAGAATGTGACCTAGTTTGGAAAAGGGGCCTTTAAAGATGTAATTAAGGTAAAGATCTTGAGATGAGGTCATCCTGCAACAGGCTGTCCCCTAAGTCCAACGACAGAGTCCTTGTAAGAGACGGAAAAGGAGACAGCACTGAGACCTAGAAGGAGAAGGCCATGTGAAGACATAGGCAGAAAGGTTGGCTGAGGAACACCTAGGAGACTCCAGAAGCTAGGCATAGGACAGACTCTCCCTTCAAGAGTCCAGAAGGGGGGCACCTGGGTGGCTCAGTTGGTTAAGCATCTGACTTTGGCTCAGGTCACGATCTCACGGTTCGTGAGTTCAAGCCCTGCATCGGGCTCTGTGGTTCGTGAGTTCGAGCCCTGCATCGGGCTCTGTGGTTCGTGAGTTCGAGCCCTGCATCGGGCTCTGTGTGGAAATTAATTAATTCACTGATAAGAAGGAAACAAATGATTTACACGTGTAACAGTATGGGTGTGTCTCAAAATCTTTATACTGAATGGAAGAAACCAGAAACAAAAGAGTATATACTATATTGATTCCATTTCTGTAAAATTGTAGAAACTGCCAACTAATCTATGGAGACAAAAAGCAGATCAGAGTTTGCCTAGGGCCAGGGTGAGAGAAAGACCGCAAAGGGACACACAGAAACTTTTGGAAGTGATGAAGATGTTCTGGATTTTGATTGTCATGGCTGTGTTGTGGATGTGAGTCTGTCAAAACTCATTGACTGTATATTTTAAATGGATACAATTTGCTGCGTGTAAATTATATCTCAATAAATTTGCTACACATACGGAGTAGAAAGATAGCAGCTGGACAGGGGGGAAGACAGGGCATGCAGAGAGAAGCATAGGAACAAGGCACATAGAAGACATCTATGCCTTATCTCGGAAAATAGTTTACACTTCCCTCCAGGCAGCAACCCTGTCTTGTATTTTATCTACGGTCCTCTCGGTGTCCAGAAATAAGGAGGGTAACGATGCATCTGAGTTGCATGGAATTATTCGGTATATGCCCACAGGCAGCTGTTTTGAGAGTGCTACAGGCCGACTACCAGAAGACTAGGTAGAAATCCCAGTCCTTTATCCTGCTGAGACCCGCGGAAGTCATTTCACCTCTCAAAGCCAAACCTGCGTAATGAACGTAACAATATCCCCACAATACAGTTGTTGTAAAGATTAAAATAATACCTACGAGAGTCCCCAGCAATATTCCAGTACATGCTACATATGCATGAAACAGTGGGGCTTCCAAACATATTTGTTGATTGACATCCCGACTGTTATTTTCTTGTTCACATACTCAAATCTCTTATCATCTGCATACGTGTTTTCCATGTCAAATGATTTTCCCAGTCAGAGACGTACTTTTACGTCACTTTGGTCAATGAAGTACTCGAGAAATTAGAGTTGATTTTCTCTCTCTCTCTACCTCTCTATCTATCTATTGATTTATGGGAGAGAGAGGGTGCAAGCGAGCGAGGGGCAGAGAGAGAGAAGAGAGAGAGAATCCCACGAGGGGCAGAGAGAAAGGGGGAAAGAGAGAGGGAGAGAGAAGCAGGGCTCACCTGGATGGAGCAGGGTTCAAGATCACCCCATGCAGGGCTTGAACTCACGAACCATGAGATCATGACCTGAGCTTAAGTCGGATGCTTAACCGACTGAGCCACCCAGGCGCCCCTAGAGTTGATTTTAGTATTAGATTGGGCAGGACACAATTACCAAAGTAAATGTGTTCCTTAAAAAAAAAAAAAAATCACATAAAGCATTCCACAATAGAAGTGACTGGGGATTATGCATTGTTTCTAGATTTTCTATGCCACTGCTTTGAGTACTGCAGTCAATGGAGAGCAAACTATTGTCTAAACAAAAACCAAACACACAAAAGATAAACAAGTCATGGGTAAATGTGGTCCCAGTGTGAAGGTTTCAAGGAGAAACTAGAATAATAGATACATTGAGGGCATATGATTAAAGAAAATCAAGGCAGAAGGAGGCTCCTTAACCCAGTTGCTTAGAAGAGGCAAATTGCTAGGAGATTGTCTTTAAGAAGTAACCAGACTCTTTTGGTAAGGAGCATACAGGCATCCCTTGTCCCCAAAATAAAATGGATAATATAATCACACTGTCAAAGGCTGGTTGATTCATAGGACCGTTTGATAGAAATGGCAAATTATAGATGAGAGCAGTTATACTCATTGAGAAATTCTGAGATTGAACACCTCTGATGAGCTTTATTTCTCCACGTTCTGTTGTACACTCTTCGTGACATACAGGGAGATGTGGGTTGCTTTTTAATACATTTTTGTTGGTAAGCAAATTTCATTCTTTAAAAAAATTTTCTTTAAATGTTTATTTATTTTTGAGAGCAAGCCAGAGTGCGAGCGGGCGAGGGGCAGAGAGACAGGGGGACGCAGAATGCGAAGCAGGCTCCAGGCTCCGAGCTGTCAGCACAGAGCCCCACACGAGGCTCGAACTCATGAACCTCAAGATCATGACTTGAGCCAAAGTTGGACGCTAAGCCGACTGAGCCAGCCAGGTGCCCCACAAATTTCGTTCTTTTAGTCTAGGGGTGAGCAAACTAGAGGCTTTGAGCCAAATCCATCCTGCTTCCTGTCGCACTAGAACCTTTTTGCTCCCGTTGGTTACTCTTGATATGGCTGTTTTTCACTACAATGAAAAATGGCGGGATTCCACCATGGCGGAATTGAGTAGTTGCAACACAGACCCTATGGCCGACAAAGCCCAAAATATTTACTCTCCGGCCCTTTCTAGATAAAGTCTGATGGCCTCCTGTTCTAATGCAAAGTTAGATCTGGATACTGGACCATCTGCATCGATGTTGTATCAAGAATAGGGGAGCTGTTCTAAAAGGATCTCTGGAAAGTCTTGTCTTCTCACGGTGTTAGTGGGATCCTCTTTAAAACTGAATTCCCCCCTCTTGCCTGAAACCATTTTGCTAAGATGAGAGAAAGGCTTTTCAAATATTGCCACCCATCTCATAAGTTTATGGGCAGAATTGTGCAATGGACTCAGAAAGAGAAGTTCAGTTTCAGGATGCCACTGACAAAGAACCAACTAGGAGGCAATGTGCGTTTCTCTGTCGTCTCATTGAGGGGCAGGATTTCTCCTCGGACTTCTATCTGGCCATGACTAAGTTCTGAGGCCCCAGAACCACCTGTGCCAGCAAACAACATAAAACTGGACAGAGAGGACACCTTCCATTCCTCAGACTGATGTTTATTTTTGCTTAACTTCTCCTCGCGTATCACCTGACCTTTAGAACCCGAGACTCTGTTTGCTCCCACTTGTTCGTCTTTTGTGAATTACTCCTCTGTACTTGAACCCTAGTCTGCTGTCAGAAAACCCTTCCTGCTTCTTTGAACTTCTTCTCCGGTTCCTTCCAGACAGCACTGGTCTCATGTTATCCATATCCCAGGGTGAGCCTGGGTCTTTAGTCCTCTCTGGGTTCCAGTTCAACCATGTATAAAATGGGAATGCTATGTTTTCAGGTTCTCTGTACAGATCTACTAAAGACAAGTGGAAAGGTCACTAATGGAGATACGAACACTATTCTAAGTTGCACGCATAACAGATTCTCTTTTTTTATTTAAAAAAAATTTTTTTAACGTTTATTTATTTTTGAGACAGAGAGAGACAGAGCATGAACGGGGGAGGGTTAGAGAGACGTGGGGCTCAATCTCAGGAACTGTCATATCATGACCTGACCCAAAATCAAGAGTTGGATGCTTAACTGACTGAGCCACCCAGGCACCCCCAGATTATCTTAATATTGATATTACTAAAGGCAATCTAAATGACGGTTGTAATCAAACTATTTCTGCATCAGTTTAAAAGGGCCAATCTAGGGGTGCCCGGGTGGCTCAGTCAGTTGAGGGTCTGACTCTCGGTTTTGGCTCACGTCATGATCTCACAGTGTGTGGGTTTGAGCCCCGCTTCAGGCTCTGCACTGACGGTGCAGAACCTGCTTGAGATTCTCTCTCTCCTCCTCTCTTTGCTCCTCCCTGCCTTGTGTGTTCTCTCTATCTCTCAAAAATAAATAAACTTAAAAAAATAGCCAATCTTGGGGCTCCTCGGTGGCTCATTCGGTTGAATGTCCGACTTCGGCTCAGGTCATGATCTCACGGATCGAGGGTTCAAGCCCTGCGTCGGGCTCTGTGCTGACAGCTCGGAGCCTGGAGCCTGCTTCTGATCCTGTGTCTCCCTCTCTCTCTGCCCCTAACCCACTCGCATTCTGTCTCTCTCTCTCTAAAAAATAAATAACCATTAAAAAAAATTTTTTTAAATAGCCAATCTAGAAATTATCATAAATTTGAAACTTAAAATACTTTTCCTCTAAAATAGTATGAGAGAGAAGAGTATGGCCACATGTTCATTTTTAGAAAAAGCTAAAAATAGTAAAGAAAGCAAAGAATGCTACATATCACCTGACATATGCAAAGCCCACCTTGGTACTTAACTTTTTTTCTTAATGTTTACTTATTTTTGAGAAAGAGAGAGCGAGCGAGCACGAGTGGGGGAGGGGCAGAAAGCAACGGAGACAGAATCCGAAGCAGGCTCCAGGCTGCGGGCACGAAGCCTGATGCAGGGCTCAGACTCACAGATTGTGAGATCATGACTTGAGCTGGAGTCAGACGCTTAACCAACTGAGCCCCCCAGGTGCCCCCCACCTAGGTACTTAGGAAGACTCACAAATAATCCTCAAAAGCTTAACACAAAACCTGAAGCTCTGAGCTAATCGTGCTGTTTCGTAACCTTTCAATAATAAAATATAGTTGTGATCTTCAAAGTGACTGTTTCCCTTTTTCTGTCTCTGCCCTAGGGCTGTGTGTCTAGCGTACTCTTCAGTGCTTGGCTCTCAGAGCGCTGTTCCATGGTTACCGGGGACAATACTCTTCAGAAACTTTGAAAACAACGGCATTCCCATTAGTGAACGAACACCACTTTACTCTGGTTTAATAAAATGGCCACCGGTGAAATTGACAAAATGGTGTGTGCATATGTGGATACTTGGAAGAAGACACCCAATATGGCAGCGTAATACTTATTTTTATTTTTATAATCCCACGGTAAGCTACATTTTTCTTGCCGCTGCTTGATTACAGAAAAGTTTATCCTTTCTCCACTTTGCAGACACGAGACTTTGCTTTCCATCCCTAAAACACATACTAACTCGTGACCTAATCTATACTGTACCTAGAGCAACGCACCCCGCCCGCCAGTTCTGAGTCAGTCAGTATGTTGTCAACCTCGACCTCCTGGCGCCCACCCTGGGAGACAGCGGCGAGCCAATCACCCACTTTTGGACGCTCAGTGCGGCAAGCTGAATGTCTCCACGATACATTACGTACGCCTTGATTTTAGAGCCCCCCCCTCGTAACCGTGTGGTGGCTCATTTCACTTATAGTGTACCTACCGCCATTTTGGTTAACTGTTTCGCCAGGCCCGACTATGTTTCAGAGAAACGAGCTGCAGGTGGCATGGGGAAGCAGTTGAAAGGCAAACACAAGAGAGCAGGAGGGGCAACTGCCAACCGTCAATACTAAGACGACTAAAAAGCAAAAAGCGAAGAAAGACTTGATGAGAGTGTGGAATTCAACAATGGCCCATTCTGCTAAGGGGTGACCCTTAGGCACCAAGTGGGTTAGGGGCAGAAAACTGCTTTAAAAGGCTAAGCAGGCAAGAGTGTTGTGATGCCCAGGTAGGTCAGCTTTTATTCTTATAAAAATTTACTTCCGCGGCAGACCTTGTTCCTTGATAAAATCAGGTAGCTGAGGAATTGCTGATATAATTGACGAGGGGCTCATTTAGCCTTTTTATGGGGCCATCTTACCTTTTTTTTCTCTCTTGCTCTTGCATGTAGGGTCTCCAGGGAGGGCAAGCCTATGTGACTTTGGCCCCGTGCATAAGCACAGTCAGGTGCTTAATGAATGTCTGGTGACGATGATGAGCAAGAATTTAATAACAGGGTCTTCTCTAAAGGCTGATTAATGGGGCTTCAAGTTAATATGATTTCATTCTCTCTTGGCACTCGTACTTCAGTGGGTGTAGAGAGATGACAAATTGAACATTCATTGAAAGAAGAAAGTAGAATGTTCGATTTGGAAGTATGTGGATTGCTTTGTTAGAATATTTGCTGATGGTTAAAGAATAGGATTTCCAAGATTTTACTCCCAGGACTCATTCTATGACGTGGACATAATCTATCTTCGCACACTTCCATTTCCAAGATGTTCATAACCACATTTACCATTTGCAACATATCAAGAGGATCTGCAAAATTAAGGGATCCTTGTTTTAATCAGAAACGGTATTTGGTGCTTTCGCAACCATCCACCGACGAGCCAGAAAACCAAGGGGAGTTGACAGCTACTGTGGTCCTATGATTCTGCCATACCACAAAGGAAGCATTCCACAGAAACCCTTCTCTCCATGCTAGTGGATGATGACTCTATAGTCTTAGGCTCCCGTCTGAGATACTCTTGCCTCTCATCACCACCGAGTCACACAAAAACAGGAAAACCAACTTTCCCCTAAACAGGATTCTCCTTATTGGTTCCAGCCATCATTCTCCCAGATTTAAAATGTGAAAGTTATCTTCGATTGGACCCCGCCCCACCTCCCCCCCCCCCCCCCCCCCAAATCGCTTTTTACGAAAGTTACAAAGTCTGTCGCCCTTCTGTGAACCCGGGTCTTTTATCTGTTCCTTCCTCCCCACTTCGCACTATCGTCTTTGACCAAGTTCTTCGCCTCCTCACCTCCTGGGTAACTTCCAGCCGTTTCCCTACTGGCCTCCCTCTCTCCAGTTTCTTCCCCCTCCAGTCCACCTGGAGCTCCATTTAAGTTCTTCTTTTCATTGTGTCATTCTCTAACCCAAAGTCTTCATTGGCAACTTATGCCATCTCGTATCTGTAAGACCATGCATCTAAGAAAACCTCACAAGCAGCATAGCACGAGAGAATCACTGTCATTAGCAATAATGACTCTTCCTGGCTTTTAGGACGTGACATAATGTAACTCATCTTCCTTGAAGTGTAACCTGCTTTGAAACTGCCGGCCAACACGTTACCTTGGGCTCTAGTTGGGTCAGGCTCCACGCTGCCCACAAGCATGACCTTTATCACGTGTTCCCTGCAGAGGGAGACCTGGAAGCTTCCTGACAGTGAAGGTGGGAGCTTTTTATACGGTGAAATGACCAGTCATACGTGGTTTGCCCATGAGCTCTGTTCTTGACCCTGTCTTGTTTATTTTGTTAAATCCTTGAAGGAAAAAAAAGATTATATTCTTATCAAATCTTCTGATATCAAAGGTGAGGGGAAATAAAAGCTATGCCAGCCAACAAGACCAAAGTTCAAAGAGAACTCCGGCAAGAGGTCAAAATGAAGAGCACCGAATATGACAGAAATAAATAAGTTTTGAATGCTAGATTCAAAACTCCAACTGAACTGGGTGGGGGAGACCTCACATAACAATTCTTTTAAAATATTTGCAGGGGAGGAGACCAGCATAAGGGTGAGAACATGAGGAACAGGGTACAAGAGAATGGATTATTTTTAAGGTTTGGTTTAAATACGAACCCAGCCAACACACTGAGTTGTGAAGGATCTAGAAATCGCATAGAGTGTGTAGACTTATCCATGTTTCTCTTGAAAAGAGGACATTAAGAAAAGATATAATGTCTTTTCTTTTAGGACTATCCTTAAAAAAAACAGGGGATGGGGGCGCCTGGGTGGCTCAGTCGGTTAAGCGTCCGACTTCGGCTCAGGTCACGATCTCTCGGTCTGTGAGTTCGAGCCCCACGTCGGGCTCTGTGCTGACAGCTCAGAGCCTGGAGCCTGCTTCAGATTCTGTGTCTCCCTCTGTTTCCGCCCCTCCCTGCTGGTGCTCGGTCTCTCTCTCTCTCTCTCTCTCTCTCTCTCTCTCTCAAAAAAGGAATAAACATTTTTAAAAAAGGGAATAGAATTATTCTCTGCAGCAACAGAGGGACGAACTGGACCCACTGGTGGAATAAGATGTATTCAGAAGTTAACTTCTATGACTAAAGGTGTTCAAGTAGTCGACAGTGACATCAAGGCAGGAACTTTTTTTTGTTCACATTCTTAGAGTGTGGAGAGTCTAGACAACCTGAAGTTTGTCGATTTTTAACCCCTGAGGTGCAGTACTGCTCCCCCCTAGCCCCGGTAACAAACTGAACTGTGCTCACCCACCTCTATACAACACTGATCATACACGCTTTCCGCTCAGACCTCTCTCTGTCTTGTCCTTCTCACTAGACTGGGAACTCCTCGAAGTTCTATATAGTTCCAGATTCTAGCACAGTTCCCAGGGAACTAAGGTACTCAATATATTTCACTGAATTAACAATTGTAAGTTTCTACCTAGGAAAATCCTCCCTTCAAGGTCTGGCATGAGTTCCCACTTTCCGCAAGATACCTCCCCTACCCCTACAGCTTTCTATTCTGTGCCATACTATTTGCCACAATGTAGTTCTCCGTTTCTTTCCTTGTATTGTGTGTGTTTAATGAGCGCCATACCTTACTCCCCAACTAGACGTCAGTCCCCAGTGAACAAAAGGATACCGTTTAAAAATTAAGCCACCCACTCATCACTGTGCTCGGCACTGAACTCATGAGTGATAACTGATGAGTGCTTGCTGGTTGAGTGAAACGTACTCTAGAAAATTTTAACATTAAGAAAAAAAGTCTTATTACAAAGAGAAATACAGTAACAAAGAGAAAAATAGTAACTTTATAGTGGAGAAACATGGCAGACACTCCCTTAACCAAGTGATCAAAATTAACATCACTAGAAAGACTAGTAAGGCATCATTGGCTCCAATATGACGTCATCATCTCTCCTGCGGACTTCTTGCCAAAAAGAAGTAACCGCAATCTAATCATCAGAAAACATCCAAACTGAGGGACAGTCTACAAAACACCTGACCAGTAGTAACCATTAAAAATATCCGGGTCAGGGCGCCTGGGTGGCTCAGTCGGTTAAGCAGCCGACTTCGGCTCAGGTCATGATCTCGCGGTCCGTGAGTTCGAGCCCCGCGTCGGGCTCTGTGCTGACAGCTCAGAGCCCGGAGCCTGTTTCGGATTCTGTGTCTCCCTCTCTCTGACCCTCCCCCGTTCATGCTCTGTCTCTCTCTGTCTCAAAAATAAATAAACGTTAAAAAAAAAAAATATCCGGGTCATAGAAGACAAAGAAAAGACTGAACCCCTCTCACAACATGAAAGACACTGAGGAAACGTGACACTAAATGCAGTGTGGACCCTGGACCAGGAAAAGGGCATTAAAGGGAAAAGTTGAGAAATTCGAATAAAGTCTATGGATTAGTTAGTACTATTAAAACAATGTTGATTTCCAAGTTTTGACAATTACACCATGGTTATAAAAAATGTTAACGTTAGGGAAATTTAGATTACACACTGTACTATTTTGTAAGTTGTCTCGTAAGTCTAAAATTCCTTCGAAATAAAACATTTAAGCAAATCACATTTTGGTTTCCTTCAACCGATTAACCAGAGAATAGCGTCGATGAAAAGCTTATACACTTTGAAGAGGAAATGGTCATTAGTGACAAAGAATTTGAGTGGGGATCCAAACCATTAAAACGGCTACCTTTAACACAAACAAGGTACAGTTGATTCTCGCTATTTGCGGTAGTTATGTCTGTAGAGGTGCCACAAACACACAACAAGAAGGCAGAAGGAGGTCACCTTGTTTGACCTCAGCTTGGAACATGTGAATGGGGCGACATAAATTTTCGATGCTCTGTGTGTGTCTGCAAACGACCACAGAAGCACTGCTAGTATTAATTTGGGTTTACAAATAACTACATTTTAGTGAGTTGGCCAACTTGAAAATATGGAATTCATAAATGAGCATCGACTGTATCCTAAAACATATCGAGTGATTGTGAACTGAGGTACCTCTGCCTTAAGTGAATAAGAGAATGAGTATAACAGTTGCATTGGAAATGACAAATTGAATTCTTGAAAAATTAGAAGGTAACTAAGGATTCTTCAATCATCAGAGTCCAGCAGAAAGAATGGGGCTTCTTCACTAAGACTTGCCCAGTCTGAGCGTCACAATTTTCTTAGAGATGGAGACAGTTCGTGAGATTTCTCTCTGAACTTCCATTCTGTCTGGGGGTGTTTTAATTCCATAATTCAGTTCTATTTCAGCTTACTACCTTTTCCTCCTTGCTGTCTGAGGGCCTTTCTAGTACCCTGGCCTCATTAAGTCTAACGATATTTATCCCCTTTCATTTCCATGACTACAGTCAACAGTACACATGGCGATAACCTGAACTTCATCATCATCTGGAATGGCCCCACCCTCAGGAAATCTCTTACTTACTGCACATCCACTCCTCACTTGTGTTGGATGTATTTAATTTCTATTCGTGATAGAAGAAACCTCAAAATTCCTTCTGATCCCCTCAGTTAATCACTGTCTTCTAGCTGTACTTAAACTATCTCTATTTAGTCAGTAACATTTGTGAAGACATTTCAGTGATGCTTTCACTAGAACCCCAGGATCTTAATCTTCTGATCTTCTATACCTTTTCATTTTCCAAACTCTGATCTTGAGTGTCGCCATTTGTTTCCTCTGCGTCTATCCCGGCCTGCCAAATACTGCTGTAAAAATGCACAACGCCATACTGTTTAAATCCAAAATAAATTAATTTACTTAATCAACCTTCGGCAAGTATTTGTCATCCTTATTCTTATTCATCTACTGTTGAATCCCCATTGCACGGACAGGATATGCCAAATATTCCCTCCTCTCTGTACACGTTGCCAACACTCTAGTTCAGACTGATACAGGGATCACCTGAGTCTATGGTAATAAGCTCTTAACTAGTCTCCCCACTTCCTGTCCTGTCCACTTTATATGCTAATTAATCATCTTAAAGTGGACAGTTAATCAACCTACCTGCTCCCTATAGCTACCTGGCAAAATTCCAAACACCTTTACATGGCACTCAACTCCTTCTGTGAACTGATTTCAGATTGCTTGTAAAGTCTTTTCTTCTTTCTACTATGTCTAAGCCCAAATGGACTCTTTCCATTCCCAAATAGGTCCCACTTCTTGCGAATTAAGCCTCTTCTTCACGTTTTTCCATCAGGAATATTTTGTCCCTAATTTCTGTTCCTCAAAATCTGACCCCTTCTTCAAGCCCAGCACAAAATACGTATCTTTCATGCAGCCTCCTACCGATTCTACAGTTGGAAATATCCTCTTCCTCTGACTCACTGCAGCATTTTGGAATTGTTCGTAATGCATTTATATTTGTGAAGTAATTATTTTGTAATTACATTATTCCCTTTACTACATTTCAAGATCTTTGAGGGCAGGAAATATCATATCTATCTTGCATTTACCACAGTGCCTAGCATAAATGCTCAGTAAAGCACTATTTAATAACTGAATGAGTGAATGTGAGATATATATATATATATGTATATATACACACACACATATATATACATATATATAATTTATGTATAACAGAGAAGATTGAGCACATACAATACATTGTGAATGGCCCATATTATTGGCGTTAATTACGGATTAACTATTGATAAATTAAAACTTGAAACAGACATAAAAGAAAAGAGAACAGAAGATCAGTAGATTAACAATTATCTGATAAAGTGAAATGAAGTTGGTTGGGAAAACCAATGAGTGGTTAACTATCGTCACAACTCTCTGGGCAGGGCTGTACTGAAATCCTTTCAGACAGAGAGATGTATTAAAATGTATTCACTGAATTCTTAAATTGAATAGACATCGCTAGACGCAGCTGGTATCGTAATAGTATGTCACTTAATTGGGAAGACTTTTTAATTTTGGTAAGTGAAAAAGGTAACTCAGTATTTACTGTCTATTCCATTTGGACAATGAATGCTAACAAAACAAAAAGCCATCATCACTATCACTACCACCACCATCATAAAATATATTCCTCGGTTTAAAAAACTTCAAAAACTATAGTAGAAATGTGGCTCAGTAGGAAGCTACAACAACTGTGGAAGGTTAGTAACATCAAAGCAAAGCCATTCATCATCTTCATGACCATGATGGTTTTATTTGCACTCAATAAACAATGCAGAAAAGAGTAGATTTCATCAAGGAAGATTTCCTCCCCTGGAAGTTTCATCCCATTGCAGGGAAATCGCATGGGATTCCTCAGAAATAAAAATTAAGTAATAAAATTTGGTCAATCGCGTTCTGATAAGCATTAATGTTTCGCATTGGGCTTGATTCTACGCAGCCACAGTTTACTGAACACTTACATTTCTGAGAACTCCCGATATTCTGAGAAAACTTTTCAAAAGCCAAGCCTCAACCGCATCCTACTTTCACTTGGCTATTAAACGTATTTCAGAGTCAATCTTGTGCACTGAAACAATAGCAGAATGAAAGAAAAAAAAAATCCCTAGATGCTCCAGAATGCAAAACAGAACGGAAACGTGGGGTGCCAATGTTAGCTGAGTTTACCACTCCCTAAATCACGGGCCTATCAACATTGTTTACTAAAAGAAAATCTGGTTCAAGTGAGCCAACACTTATTAAGCAACTATTATGTGTCTGCTTGGGAACAAAAGGGTGACTGAAATGGTGTCTGTCCCATCAAAGAATTCACTAAAGCTCTCAGTAAAACAGACGTGTGTAACACTCATATAATGGTATGCTAACTGTTTGAACAAAGTGTTAGTTGAGCACAAAAGGAAGGGTTGCCTGAGGGAGGTGAGTGGGAAACAGAAAGAGAGAAGGTGACCTTTGAGCTAGACTTCGGAGGACACCAACAGTCCAAACAAACGCATCTTCGACCATGAACACGGCCCTCAGCGGGGATCTAAGTTTTAGGGTAATTTCAAAGCATGCGCTATGAAAGTAATGGAGAGGAAAGATAAATCATGGTAGAATGTGATGAGACACCAAACGGAGATAAGTTAGTAAAATGAGCTATGTTCAGGAGAGTGATACTCTCCCTTAAACCATAAGACTGCGGGATGAGGAATATACACCACATTTCATGTTGAATTTACTGTGGGAGTGACCTAAGACATATCTTCGCTTGACGCAGTGGGGGGCTGGGAGTGACTTACTGGAACTTGTAGCATATACTATATAAGAGAACCCGTAGAAAAATGATCACCTCTTAAGAAATGCTTTCGTTTAAGGATAAGCAACATAATCAATTGTGTAGTCAGTTACAGGCTGTCGGAGAGTAATGCAGTGTGTTTATATGGCCTTTCTCCTCAGTGCTGAACTAGAACTGACTTCCAAATGATAAATCAGGACTGGGGAAGCAGAAAGCACAACGGAAGGGACTGATCCTCCAGCCCCCGGACAGAATTCCTCACTACGACCCGTTTTTATCAGAAAGGATCAGCATCCAGACACTTCCCCGGAAAGTAAAGAATGGCCTGAAGCTTACCCAGTTGGCTTAGGAACACAATTCACGGGTAATACCAGGGTCTTGTCATCTGCCTTCTTATTCGGTATCTCATGTCCACATTCTTTTCACCTGTGTATGCCAGAGTAAGTTGGGCAAGTAATCAGCTGAGAAGCTCGAAGTCCTCTGGAAGTAAGACCTCTCGACTGTCCCTATATTTATTAAGGATGTCCAGTGTCATCTATGGAGATTTGATTTAAAACAAAAAATCAACAACAACAATAAAACTGTTTGATTTTTAGTCCCAGATAGACAATTCAAAGTATCACCTGATGGAGAAAGCATAAAAAGTTTGTACAACACAGAGGTGGGGTTGGGGGGGGGGGGGGAGGAGACTCCTTAAAAGCATGGTCTTTGCCAACACAATCCCGAGGAAACGACTTTTTTATTAAAAAATTGAGATTCCTCCCAATGCTTCATTTGTCTTGATAAATGTAGCTCAAGGCACAAAAACACATTCTTAATAAAGTTGAAATGCACAATGATTATGCTTTATTTATCATGCTTGTATTTTTCTAGCAATTTTTATTTTTCTATCCTTCCCAACATTTTTAATTTCCCATGTGCCTGAGATAGAATGTAAAATTAAAACAACAATTAAACCAAATCTCCATTGAAGAGCTTTCTTGAGAAGTACGGCAAAGGTTTACTGATTTAACAGGACAACATGTTTATAATTTGCTGGTGGCAGAAAAATAATTCACTACTGGGGAATTCTGACATCTAAAATCTACATATTGAGATGCTGGAAGGGAACTAGAGAGAATGTCTATGATTTTAATTTACTTATCCTATTTAGAAAAAAAAAAAAGCCACTTGAGTCATTCTGGCTCACTTTCCTTAGCATTAGTCATACTGCATTTCCTTAAGCCTGTGGATGTGTTTCTATGTAAATAAACTGTGTAGTTCACTTGGGGATAAAAGTCACAGTATTTAGAGATTATAAAGACCTATTAGATCATCCGGTCTGGCCCATAAGAGATAGTCCCTAGATAGGGAACGTAACTGTTGATCTTTGCCAAGAGGCCAAGAAGAAACAGTTGGCAAAAGTATTTTCCAGGCTTTTTAAAAATCTTAACTTATCTAAGAGTGCTTCGGTCACTTCCCAAGTGGACTAGTAAAATTATCATTAAACAGTTTCACTTACCAGGGAGACACAAAGCTTAACTTATCTGAGTTGACAATGTTCCAACTGCCTCCATTTGTTGAAGAAATGCTCTTGTTTGCAAAATATGAACAGTAAGGGATCTGCTCTTTGAACTGGCTGGGGAGTTTCCTTTCAGCAAAGAAAGTCCAAAGGCAAGTTCTTCTTAACTTTT
This sequence comes from Panthera uncia, assembly GCF_023721935.1. Classification (NCBI taxonomy): domain Eukaryota; kingdom Metazoa; phylum Chordata; class Mammalia; order Carnivora; family Felidae; genus Panthera; species Panthera uncia. Next base: position 92,457,076 of record NC_064808.1, on the reverse strand, counting down.
TCCTAATCTATTTTCACAAGTTTCAGAGCAAGTAGATATTAAAGCATGGATTTGCTCAAAGTAGAAAATAAAAACAATAGACTCCCATACCAGTAAAAACTTACTACATTAAAGATCAAAGTGTTTTCCATTCCCAGTGGCTACATTTCATGAAACTGGGAGTCATTTTGAAATTTAAAGTATGGAGAGATTTGGAATTATGGTAAAAGTCAAAGAGCAAATCGGTAAAATGAACCCCAAAGAAATAGTGAAGATACCTATTCTGGTAAATATTCCCTTTATCCTGAAGTTCTTAAATCCTATTTCAGACACATCCAAATGTTCCCTCCACCCAGATCATATTCAGAATATTGCTAATGCTGCTCTTTAGTATCGACACCATGGTGGAAGCCATATAAATAAACACATAAAAAATAGCACAAATAGGAAAAGTAACAAATAGTAAAGGGTGAGTTGGTGCTGTAAAAGGAAAATTAGATCCAAATGCTTTAACTAGAGTTATTTCTCATCTACTAAACACAAACCAACATAACCCATGATGTACATCTTCTATTTTTATGGAGTTAGAATTTCCAGAGTGGGTTTGATATTTGTGTCATGGGAGATTATATTATATTATAAATGCCGTTTAAAAAGATAGTGTGGTCCTTGACTTCTTGAAGTCTACATCCTAAGCCAAGGACTTACGTTCCATTTAAGCCTATAACAAATTTGAGGATTTCCGTGGAACTCAGTAAGATTCTCCACATGCTCTGAGCATGCACTGTGAGCTAAGCCCTTTGCAGGTGTTGTAAAGAATTATGAAGGAGGTCTTAGATATGGTCCCTGCCCTTCCAGAGCTTACAGTATTATGGAAAAGATAAATATCTACTCTCCCATCCCTCATCTCCCACACAGGAGTGACTAATTTCTGTTACCTAGCTTATGTTAACTTTAGCTAGAAAATCAGAGTCCACACAAGAAAGTAGCGCACTCAGATGGGGAAACTGGGGGAGGTTTAGTGAAAGGATTATTTGCGAAGATTGGGTGGAGTTAAGAAAGACACTGAAGATGTGTAAGTGTCCAAGTACTAACAGCAGGAGAAAGTCAGTACCAAGCTTCAGCCCGAGGGGACGTGGAGGGGGAGTGGTTATCAGAAGAGGGAGAGCAGGTGAGCGAGAGACTGAAAACTAGAGATGTCAGTCAGAGCGGCCCCCATTCTTGGTAAGGAACGAAGCCAGGTCAACCCCAAGGCCTGCAGGAAGGCAGGGGGATTAAGTACCTCTCTCTCCACTTTCCCTTCTGTCTCCTGTTTGGTGCCTCCCCATTGGCCAAACACATCCAGAAGCCAGAGGGCCAAAGGGACTGTTGAGGCAGCCCCTGAAGTTCGATCTCTGAGTGTAGAGAACAGGATGAAAAAAAGGTTGAGAGAAGATCTGACGAGGCAGAAAACGGCCATCAGAGGTGGCTAAATTTAGAACCACACAATTTCACAGGATAATGTACATGCTGTATTCAGAACTAAAGATTTTGGGAGATTGGTTAAGAGTAGGGTTTAATTTCCAGGAGGAGGTCAAACTTTCACTCTTCACAGATGACATGATACTCTATAAGGAAAACCCAAAAGATTCCACCAAAAAACTGCTAGAACTGATTCATGAATTCGGCAAAGTTGCAGGATATAAAATCAACGCACAGAAATTGGTTGCATTCCTATACACCAACAATGAAGCAACAGAAAGAGAAATCAAGGAATCTATCCCGTTTACAAGTGCACCCAAACCCATAAAATATCTAGGAATGCATCTAACCAAAGAGGTGAAAAATCTATACACTGAAAACTATAGAAAGCTTATGAAAGAAACTGAAGGAGACACAAAAAAATGGAAAAATATTCCATGCTCTGGATAGGAAGAACAAATACTGTTAAAATGTCAATACCACCCAAAGCAATCTATATATTCAATGCAACACCTATTAAAATAACACCAGCATTCTTCACAGAGCTAGAACAAACAATCCTCAAATTTGTATGGAACCAGAAAAGACTTTGAATAGCCAAAGCAATCTTGAAAAAGAAAACCAAAGCTGGAGGCATCACAATCCCAGACTTCAAGCTGTATTATAAAGCTATAATCATCAAGACAGTATGGTACTGGCACAAGAATAGACACTCAGATCAATGGAACAGAATACAGAACCCAGAAGTGGACCCAGAAACGTATCGCCAACTAATCTTTGACAAAGCAGTAAAGGATATCCAATGGAATAAAGACAGTCTCTTCAGCAAGGGGTGCTGGGAAAACTGGATAGCGACATGCAAAAAAATGAACCTGAACCACTTTCTTACACAACACACAAAAAGAAACTCAAAATAGATGAAAGACCTAAATGTAAGACAGGAAGCCATCAAAATCCTCGAGGAGAAAGCAGGCAAAAACCTCTTTGACCTTGGCCGCAGAAACTTCTTACTCAACACGTCTCCGGAAGCAAGGGAAACCAAAACAAAAATGAACTATTGGAGCCTCATCAAAATAAAAACCTTCTGCCCAGCGAAGGAAACAATCAGCAAAACTAAAAGGCAATTGACAGAATGGGAGAAGATATTTGCAAAACATGTCAGATAAAGGGTTGGCATCCAAAATCTATAAAGAACTTAACCAAACTCAACACCAAAAAAACAAATAATCCAGTGAAGAAATGGGCGAAAGATATGAATAGACACTCCTCCAAAGAAGACATCATGTGCCGACTGACACATGAAAAAAATGCTCAATATCACTCATCATCCGGGAAATACAAATCAAAACCACAACGAGATACCACCTCACACCTGTCAGAATGGCTAACATGAACAACTCAGGCAACCACAGATGTTGGCGAAGATGCGGAGAAAGAGGATCTCTTTTGCGCTGCTGGTGGGAATGCAAACTGGTGCAGCCACTCTGGAAAACAGTATGGAGGTTCCTCAAAAAATTAAAAATAGAACTACCCTACGACCCCGCAATTGCACTACTAGGTATTTATCCAAGGGATACAGGTGTGCTGTTTTGAAGGGACACATGCACCCCAATGTTTATAGCAGCACTATCAACAATAGCCAAAGTATGGAAACAGCCCAAATGTTCATAGGTGGATGAATGGATCAAGAAGACGTGGTATATATATAATGGGGTATTACCCGGGAGTCCAAAAGAATGAAATCTTGCCATTTGCAACTACGTGGATGGAACTAGAGGGCATTACGCTAAACGTAATTAGTCAGAGAAAGACAAATATCATATGAATTCACTCATATGAGGACTTTAAGATAAAAAACAGATGACCATAAGAGAAGGGAAGCAAAAATAATATAAAAACAGGGAGGGGGTCAAAACAGAAGAGACTCTTAAATATGGAGAACAAACAGAGGGTTGCTCGAGGGGTTGTGGGTGGGGCGATGGGCTAAATGGGTCAGGGGCATTAAGGGATCTACTCCTGAAATCATTGTTGCGCTATGTGCTAACTAACTTGAATATAAATTTAAAAAATAAATTAAATACAATGGTAAAAAAAAAAAAAGAGTAGGGTTTAATTTGCAACAGATTTTTTTGGCACTTTTCCATTAGATGAGATCACAGTCGATATTAACTTGAGTTTCCAACGTAAGCCACAGAATGTAAATGGTAAACTCTAGTTTAACCAGTATTCTGCCAAACCGGTCTATAATTGGCACTTCTGTCACCTAACGTTACAACATAAATTTAGCTTTACAGTGCTGGTCTTGAAGCACAAGGTAATTTCAACGCATGAGCTATGAGAGTAATTGAGATTAAAGATAAATCATAGGTAGAATGTGAGCTGAGACGAAATAACTCATAAATCTTAAAAGAAACACGACATTGGATTTAAAACCGTTTTAGCTTTAAGCAGAACATAACCTTTACTTTCTTAAACTGGTCATTCGTGTCCCTTATATATGACAATTTGGTTAAAAACCCCGTTGATTAACCAGATAACTCTGCTTCTTGGTCATGAAAGGTAATAAAGTTTTCTCTCCCCCCACCCACAAAAGTTTACTTCCCATAAATTCATTTTGTACCTTTCTGTTCAGTCTTTGGGGATCTGTTCTCCTTGAATGATGCTTGATTTAATATGTGTTTTGCATATTGGTTCCAGTATTTTAGCAGCACTTCATTACTCAATAATAAAAAGCTACAAATAGATTAAAAGACTTTTAAACCTTCAGAGGATTCAGAGCACAGATCACGAGTGCCCATGTATGTTTTGAAGTTGCTTATTAGCAGTTGACTAGAAGCAGCATATCACTGTAACACTGTAGCCCCAATCTGCCCCAATTCGGAATTCAAGCTATGATTTGAATTCTATACATTTTATTCAAGTTTAAAAATGGCAACCACAGAACACTTGGGGCCTTATTCATTAAACAATGAGTCATTCTGGAATTCCTTTCCCTCTTTCCTGGACTTGGTGAACTTTTATACATGAAGTTTGGCTGCCCTTGATGTGACTTGAGTCAACAATTAGAGTACTAATATTGCAATGTATCAGCCTGGTTGGGAACCAGGTCTAAAAATTTCCAGTTCAGTGTAAAAGCTGAAAGCTCATGCCGCTCTTTCCACCCCCTACCAAAGCCAGTGTAGTCATCTGACAGGATCGGGTGGTAATCAATAACGTATACCCTCCAAACGTTTCAAAGACTACACATAACACAGAAAATTTGATAATTATTTGGGGCACCTAAACTGTGCGGATAACCCCTTAAATGGATTCCTGAACCAGAATATTTTTACCAGGGAATGAAGTCTTTAAATACTCAAGAAATGGAACATCCTAATTTTAGCATCCGATGACAATTCATAAATTACAGAACAAATTTCTTTCTAAAGTTCTATAGGATTCTCATCGCAAGGAAATTTTCTTTCTTTTTTTTTTTTTGTTTTTTGCTTTTCTTTTTATTATACCTGTATGAGACAATAAATGCCAATTAAACTTATCAATGTAATCATTTTTATAACATATGTTATATGGCTCCTGGGTGGCTCAGTTGGTTAAGCGTCTGACTCTTGATTTCAGATCAGGTCATGATCTCACAGTTTAGAAGATCAGGTCATGATCTCACCGTTCACAAGACTGAGCCCCACGTTGGGCTCTGTGCTGACAGCATGGAGCCTGCTTGGGATTCTCTCTCTCTCTGCCCCTCCACCCACTCATGCTTTCTCTCTTTCTCAAAAAAAAAAAAAAAAAAAAAAAAAAAAAAAAAAAAAAAAAAAAAAATTAAAAAAATGTATGTGTAAGCCAAACCATTATGCTAAGCACCTTCAACGTACACAGTGGTGTATGTTAATTATATCTCAATAAAACTGGGGATAAAATGTTCTACAGGAACAAGAAGTGACCTTGACTAAGATTTCATGAGAGACATTCTCAAGTGAATGGAAAACAAGACCATAAAAATATGTTTACATATGACCTTTATATGGCCATCCAAAACAATCCACTTTCAGGTAATTTTCAAGTGAAATCTCAGCATAATTACAATGTGCTGGTTACTGCTTTGGATCCCTTCCATACACATATTGGTCCACAGTCTATCTAAAGCATACAGCAGATAAAGGCAAGATGCACAAAAGTAGGATAGGAAAGAAAGAGGCAGCCATGTCTCTTTGGTCACATGTTAGAAAGTATCCCATAAAGCCTCTTACCCTGAATTTGTTTCTTGAAAGGTTAAATCTCACTTCCCCCTCCCAGAACAGTAACTATTTACTAAAGCAACAGAAAGAAAATGGAGGAGACAGAATTTTCCATCTAGAGGAGTCTCAAGCCACATCAAACATGATGTTGTGTGGATGTCCCCCCCCCCACCCTTCCTTAATGCACCATATAGAGAGGGTTCTCATGTTGTAAAGGTGTCATATATATTTTCTCTTCACTCAAAGCTTCCTGAATAAAGAGAGATCTATTTGTCTCCATGGTGTTTTCGCCATTAACAGTATCAGAGCCGCAGGAACACAATGGGAGATGTGTTTTCCGTTAACCTCTTGACTCAGAGATGTCCTGATGCTAAACGTTATTGCATTTTGCATTAGCACAGAACAGTGGGAGTTCTGTGACTGATGTAAAAGGGTTGAGAAGGGCCACAGAAGCTCTCGTGTGCTCCATACCGCAGTTGGCGGTGGAGCACGAAGCACATAATTTTTGTTTAGAAAGAGCACAAACAGGAACCAGGGAAGGAGGTCGTGAATTTCACATATCCCGCCATCCCCCCTTCTGTTCACCACTGAGATCACTTCTACTGGAAAATGATAGTCAGTGGTCTAACATACCCCACTTGTAGACATTAACTAGGCAGAAATTAATTTACTTCTCTGTTTTACCCCAGTGATCTACAAACATGGAAAGACCAAGAGGATTAATAGTGACTGTTTTCTTAGGCTACTTTCACCATCGCTTTAATGTGGCCTTCAGCGTTGGCAGCTTGTTGTGGTGACCATACTTTCCAGCCATTACCAGGGTGCTCATGTCCCTTTGACAGCACAGAGACAGAACTGGGAATATCTCCTGCCACGTTATAAAACAGAAGGATATGGAGGCGAAGAAGATTCTAGTCACTGCCATCTAAGATTCCTGAATGACAGTCCCAGAACTGCAGTCTATTCTATCATAGAGGTATCTCAGAAATTATCTCGTTGTTCTCCATGGACTTAGATGTTTGGACACTGAAAGTTGGAAAGTTTAAATGATGTGAGTACGGCAGAATCAGGTTTGATATCTGCACTCATGTCCCTGGTTGAATTCTTTTTACACGTGCTATTCAAAGATGTTTCTGCTGAGTGAATGATCACTGCAATGCAAAAATCTTTAGGACTATGGCTCAATGTCGTAGAGTCCCTATTTCCAAGATGCAACCGTCATAGGGCTGCATCTTGGGTTCTGTGTTGGTGAAAGGAACTAAGATATATATATATATTTGTTTTAATGTTTATTTTTGAGACAGAGGGAGACAGAGCGTGGGTGGGGGAGGGGCAGAGAGAGATGGAGACACGGAATCTGAAACGGGCCCCAGGCTCTGAGCTGTCAGCACACAGAGCCCGATGCGGGGCTCGAACCCACGAACCGTGAGATCATGACCTGAGCTGAAGTTGGACGCTTAACCGACTGAGCCACCCAGGTGCCCCAAGGAGCGAAGATATTTTTAAGAGAAAGCTGGGTGGCTACAATTAAAGGAGAAACTGCTGTATTTATCTAAAGATGGAAAGCTGTCTCCAAATCTCTTACCCTTAGCTTAAAAGCCTGGACATCCTGGGATTCGGAAGCACCGGATTATGTAGAACTTTGCTACCCAGGAGCGTGTCCTATACACCAAAAGCATCAGCTTCACATAAGAGTTGGTTAGAAATGCAGAATTTCAGGCCTTGTCCAGACCTACTGAATTAGAATTGGTATTTTAACAAGATCTCAGGGGATTCATATTAATTAAAGTTTGATAAATACTATTTAAAGGAAGTTTTCAATAGAACTTGGAAGTATAACTGTTCGAGAAATAGGCTATGAAGACCACCAGAGATTGGTTCTACTCAGAAGGGAAAAACAAGTATTACAGTGGGGTTAGAATTTGGAGGGCAAGAGATGAAGGGAAAATTGTCCAGTGGGACAAGAATGGCAATGAGGTAAGGTATGGCAGTCGCAACTTGTATGAAGTATCTAGAAAATATACATATTTAGTTGAACAAGAAAACGTTGGTTTATTCATTTTCCCTGGGTCTCAAGAAAGCTCAGGAAAGACACTGAGCCAAAACCAGCCTGGAGAAGTCTAGGGCCTGTGCTTCCAAAAACATCTTTGGAAGTATACACTTACCCAGCACAAGGAGGGGACCAATGCCATCATTTCATACTAGTTAAATGCCTCCACTAATCCACCAAGTCAAAAAGGATTTGACGCCTGCAAATAAAGAAGGACAAACGACCTGTCTTCAGAAAAGTTTATAAACTCACTATTCTGACTGGCCAGCGTCTCCTTAAATTGTGTCAGCAAAATGTTCCTTGATTGATGAAGAAGGTCAAGATGCCAGCAACACATTTATGTTTTGAAGTTTATCAGCGTGCCGGAAAACAGCTGGATTCAATTACCAGATTATGGAAAAATTAGAGTAACATTTACACCACCCATAGAAATATTATAATTTGGTGATGATATTTAAAAATGTAGCATGTTGCACCTCTTTCCTTTTTCCTTTTAGATCCTAAAATTAATTCTCAGAAGATGCCATGCTTATTTGTATTAAATCACGGTGTATTTAGGGCTTCTGGGACTAAGAATGATTATTAGACATAAAAGTCAGTAAAGAGTTCCCCTGGGGGAAGAGAACACATACTCACCAAAAATGAAGATAAGAAACGATTCATTTTGAAGAATATTTTACCCATTTCTTAACGCTGAAACTGACACTAACATGTGTCTAAAGTGTCTTCCAACATAATTTATTGTCCTTGCAGTTCCCAAAGCCTGTCCTACCATGGGGGCTACTGGCTGAAAACACGCAACACTATGCCCTCCTAGACACCACAGCTATTCTGAAAGCAAAGAGGATATTATGTACATTCAAGTGGATATCACCTTATTACTAAGTCAGTAGAAATTCAATCATATGAAGGTTAGCTTGTTTTCAAAGCATGATCCCAAATACTACTTGGCCCTTGGGTAACCATGACCGCTCAAGTTTATTGACCACTGCGAAGAGAGGATCTTATTGCCTTATACAGGAAGATAACTTGATTTTTTTAAAAAAGCTTTATAAACGTTTGAACAGCACTCAGTAGGTCTTCACATGTCAAGTGGCTGCAGGTATTTAATACGCAAACTCTTAGCCAATACGGATACAGGTAATACCTGTGTTTCATGTCAAACTCATTATAAATGTAACAAAGTCATGGCAATGTCTTCTAGAGTAAGGCCAAAGGACTTTCTAAAGGATGAATGGGTGAACGAAGGAAGGAAGACTGTACTGGAGGCTTAGAATCGCTCCCAGTTCTAGTGTAGACTTCCAGGGTGGCCTAAAACGAACGTTGCTAGCTGCGCTTTATCATCAAACTGGAGCTACTTATCCTTGAACCTCTTAGTAACGTAACAATCACCGTAAATCACCATGAAAATATCTGAGCATGGAATCAAAATGGTGACACAGGGGTCTCGTCTCTTTTTTAGTGTAGCTGAGAAGTAGAGAGGGAGAGCTAAAATGTGCAAAAAACATTCTCTTTTACAGATGTTGTATATTAAAACACCAGAAAGTAATAAAATGGATGAAATAACCCATTAAGCACTTTTGACAACATCTTTGCATTTTGTGTTAAAAGTGTCTAGGCTTGGAGCAACCCCATCCTGGTCAACAGACTTGGATTCTAGTGCTGCTTTGCCACCCATGCAGTCTGTGTAGATTGTGTGAGTCTGCCCCAGGTCAAGCAAAATGTCCATCTTTCGTGACACTGGTTATCACCATGAAATGACTACGAGCTTGTTTCCATCCAGCTTAGTCGATCCCCACATCATTACAATTCCAGTGTCTTGGCAATTGCCCACAGAAGTTGGTTGGAGCACATCTCATTAACGGAGATATACATAACATTCAGACAAAGACCAGCTTAGCCCCCAATCCAAAATGTGAATTCACAAACATGGCCCTCGATCTTTGGAGCTTCCAAGAATGCAGGCTGCACAATTACTTTCAGTTTGATTGAATCCAAGAAAGTGCAGTGTGATTGCAAAAATGGTCCCAATCCGCTGTGCGTGTCTGAGTTCTTGCCCTTTGCCAAGAAATTTCCTAGTGCCTCCTACTCTGGCTCCAGGCTTGGTCATGTGACTTCCTTTGCCCAATGAGATATTACCAAACATAAAGCGAGCAGAAGTTGGCAAAATACCTAAGCCTTTTGGCTCCTTCTTGTTCTTGCTCCTCTGCCTTTATCAGGAGAACAGGCTAGGAATAACCTGTTGGAAGATGGGTCATACAGAACAGAACTGAACTGCCTCAGTCATCCTAGAGACCCCGTCCTATGGCTGACCGAATGAATGAGGTCAGCCAAGACCAGAAAAACTGCCCATTCTACATCACTGACCCCCAGACTCACGAGCTAAACATGTTTATGGTTGTGTGTCCCTGAGGTTTTGTGTTGTTTATTTATGCAGCATTATTGTGCCAATGGAGAACTAATCTGCTGCATCCCTCAAAGTCTCACGTTTTTGGTAAAACAAAATCCAACCCAAAGAAACAGAACACGAAAATACAGCATGGGTACGCGAATGAAACAAAACCTCAATCCTAAAATGCCAATAAAATAACTGTACCCAATCTTACCTTTCATAGGCTTTCCTAGAAAAAAAAAAAAGGCCCGGAGGAATCATGATCGTTCTCGGCATGTTGTTTTGTGCAAGACCCAAGGAAAGCTAGGAGGCTGTACAGTTATCTCCCTTGATGTAATTCTAAACTATACAACCTACTACCTCAACCTGGGCACATGCAGTCACAATGGCTGGAAAGCTACCATCTCTTAAGCAATGAAATTAGAAGTTAGTCTTATAATTATTCTTCGTGTTGTCATCCCTCTGGGCCATGTACAAGAGACAACACCTCAAAGGGTCTGACGCTAGAGAAAATAACGCAAGAATCTTGGCTTGAGATTTACTGTGCATACAAGAAGGGAGGAAATACTTAGGGTTGGTTTTCTTGTTGTAATTTGTGCCTGAAAATTAGGGTAATGTTACATAACGGCATTTGTTCTGCTCAAGCTAATGTCCTCCAGTATCTGTTAAGAGAATATAAAAGTAGACCAATATTTAAACTTGAACAACCGGCAAAAGAGTTAGGAAGACAAATGTTTCTATCGTGAAACTGGACAACTGGAATCTCTAAAGGGTCAGCATACAAGGAGAAAGAGCTTAAGCCAAAACATGGTGAAAAGTTACAGGAAACAGGTTTGTGAGCAAAGCAGAGATGGGAAAATAATATAGAAGCTACGGGGAATATTCACTCAACAGTATTCATCATATTACATAATTCGCATATCTGAGAAAGTCCCTCTCCTTCCAGAGTTGACTGTCTCAGCACTTTTTTTTAAAGAAATTCTGTCCCCAACAGTTTACTTAGCAATGTATAGACTGAATTTTTTTCTTTATAAAGGAACACAGTGAATTTCCCTGTTTGCTTTTAATTTTTAAACTGGGTATTTCCTTTATCTTCAGTCCCAGTTTGCTGCTAAGAGCAGCAAGAAAGACTCTTACAAGCTCGATGGCTTCCCATTTCCATGTGAACTCCTGTTTGATCAGGTTTGTACGTCCCCGTGAAGGCTGCTCTCTGGTCTGTAGATGGCCACCTCTCCTTATAGCTTAGCTAGACTCTGGTGTTTGCCTGGTAAAGGTTGTTCCACACAGGAGCTGGGCCCAGGCATTTTGAGATGGAGGAGTGTCTAAGCACATGGGGAATAAAAGAGTAATAATTCTAGGGTGCTGATTCAAAAAAAAAAAACAAAGATCCAAATGATGTACAGTTCATGTTTCATCTTGCTGCTGCACTGACCTGGAGAGAGACCATTTTCTCAATTTTTCCAGCCCCATTCCCTGATGCTGATATCAGGGAGTGGGGCTGCCTTTTTGGAGGAGGCTGCCTCTCTTAGATCAGTGCTACCTGGTTTGGAGGAAAGACCGGGAAGTTGGTCTTACCCAGCAAACTCCCACTCATCCTTAGCCTCAATTCAAAGCGTTCTTGTTGGGTCATTCATAATTCCATACAGACATTTCTAATTTAACCCTGACACTATTGCATTATCATTTACCTATCTGTCTCCTTTACTATACCTTGAGCTATTTGAAGACGGGCTGTTCTACTCACCCCTGCAAATTTAATCCTACCTGCACACCTATTACCTGGCACTTAGGAGAGACCTAAAAATATGTTTATAAGCTGAAATATATGAATGAATGGGTGAAGTTGGGAGTATGAATGAACCTAAAGATAAGGGCCAGGTGATTTTTATTTTTATGTCACGTCTCTTGTCCTTCTACTGTAACTTCATAGTAAGGTTAAAAAATAAAATAAAATCACAGAATGGCTGAATTCAATTTGGCCAGTCTGCCTTAAGTCCTGGATCTCATATGGAAATTCAAGGAGTATCTGAGAGTCCTCTCTCTAGATATTCAATTATGTGTATGATATCATCTTCACTGGGACACTATAAAAAATGTAAGTCATTTTCTTTTGTTTACATTTGAATTTCTTTCATTTTCCTTGCACTGACTGTTTGCCTGATTCCGTAAACACTGTCAAGATATAACCTCATGAGTTGGAAGCAAGGCAATGGAGGAACCAGTGAGAGTTAGCCAGAGGTGATAGAACAAAGACAGGGTAAGATTCAATGTACCAGCATGCTAGTATACTGGCCTAAAGGTATAGCTGATAGAGCTTTTAAATATCTGGAGATAGAAAAATTCATATTTTTCTAGAGGTCAAAGACAAAAAGATGTTGCTGCTAGAATACTAATGGTTTTCAATACCCTGCTCTTTTGGTTGTGTGAATTTCCTTGTTTATTTACACTGATTTTAGCCCATTATCATGTATTAGTGCAATTATGGCTCATTACATAATTAGTGTAAATATTTGTAGGCGTGCAATAACAACATGCAATTATGATATGGAATGATGTCATAAAAGTCTTATTGAAAAGAGGAAGTAAAACATAAAATAAAGTGGCATTTACAGAAGAACAGTAGTTATAGATCTTTAGGCATAGAGAATCGACAGTACTCTATAACTTTAAAAAATATATTCCAAAGGTATTCTGAATACACGCCAACAGACTCTCGGTCTGTTGAACACTACAATCCCCTCAAATGACAGTGAGGATGAACTTGAAACAATGTTACAAGTGTCTGAGATGATGGAAAAGGAGGGGCCCCTCATTAGTAAACATACTCTGCATCGATCAGGTATTGGGAAGCTGGACAGCTATCGTGATTAGACCATGTGATTCATTAAATATGCATCAGTATAACTGACATGCAGTACCACAAAGGGGCTCCTGACCAAATAAATATTTTTGTGAAGTCAGAGTCCTATCCTCACCGTTTCACAGAACGCTGACTATAGTAAGCATTCATAAAAGATTGTTGAATGAAGGAGTGAATGAATCTCCCAATTTTGGGCTCTACCAAAATAAACAAGGTGCCTTATTCTAACTTATGCTTTATTGAGCACCATGTTAGGTGTTAATAAATCTTTGGAATGTTTTAAGAGTCATTCGTATTGACTTCTCTGTAAAAATGTCAGCACTATGACAGGCGTGAGAAGCTTTAAAAACCTAAATTAGAGGGGTGCCTGGCTGGGTCAGTCAGAAGAGCATGGGACTCCTGATCTCAGGGTCGTGAGTTCGAGCCCCACATTAGGTGTAGAGATTACTTAAATAAATAAAACTTAAAAAAAAAAATCTTAGTTGGAGAGGCTAGAGGATATCAGATGAGGTATTTAAATACCATAGTCAGCAGACAAAGATCCACAGGACCTAAGAAATAGTAGGGAATTATTGGTAGGCACATTGAAAAATAAGAAATCATATTAACTTAAAATTCAAAGTTAATTCTATCCCAGAATACCATGTTCTTCCCATGTAGAAAAATTCATTTATTAATGTTGAAATAAAAACAAGAAACTCTTTTAAAACTAAATATTAGCTCCCCCTCTCTCCCCAGTCTCTGGTAGTGAGGGTTGAGTTGCTTTCTCAAAAGCAATTCTTGTAATAAGAATTATAATTTTCTGTGTTTTTCTTTAAAAACTAAACTATATCCTGGTGTCATAGAGCTTAAGAAATATATCTGGTGGGGCACCTGGGTGGCTCAGTCGGTTAAGTGGCCGACTTCGGCTCAGGTCATGATCTCTCGGTCCGTGAGTTCAAGCCCCGCATCAGGCTCTGTGCTGACAGCTCAGAGCCTGGAGCCTGTTTCAGATTCTGTGTCTCCCTCTCTCTGACCCTCCCCTGTTAATGCTCTGTCTCTCCCTGTCTCAAAAATAAAAATAAATAAAACATTTAAAAAATTAAAAAAAAAAAAAGAAAGAAATATATCTGGATACTGATGATTTGAAGATTTTAATAAATCTACTTTCTTTTGTACTCATTCTCTCTATATCGCCATGCAATAATGACTACTGAAATATATTTTTAGAGTCTTTCTGGGGAAAACTTGAAATTATTTTACTTTCTGCAGCTTCCTGTACAATATTTGGTCCACTCTGAGGGAGACCCAAAGGAATAATTAATATCTACAGGACCATTCATTCATGAACATGGAAGGAGGGAAAAACACTGAATTGCATCATCATGTAAAATATTTAATGTCCTGTTTCTTGTGGCCACTGTCCAGGGGCTTTGGGCTTTCCACTAGAATATTTTCTAGTCCGATGAATCAGATAATAATATCGTCAGTCTTTTAGAAACTTTGAATAGACTGACTTCTCTGTGTACTCTTTTTACTTGGGGTAATGGGGTTTAAAAACCTCCTTAAAAGAAACAACCTGGGGCGGGGGCACCTACAGGGCTCAGCTGGTTAAGCCTCCAACTTCAGCTCAGGTCATGATCTCACAGTTTGTGAGTTTAAGCCTCGTGTCGGGCTCTGTGCTGAGCCTGCTCCAGGAGCTGGGAGCCTGCTTCCGATTCTGTGTCTCTCTCCCTTTCTCAAAAATAAATAAGCAGTAAAAAAAAAAAAAAAAAAATTAAAAAAGAAAGAAAGAAAAAGCAAACAAGCTGGCAGTCACCTAGCGGCCATCCTGTGGTCCTTCTGTCGTCTCTCTACAGAGACTATAGGCAGCTAATGTCTCCTTGGGTTCTTGAACTCCATTGGCCCCCTGGTAACACACTTTAATGGCAGGTTAAAGGGATGATGTGTAGAGATGTGATTTTGCCTTTATTAAATACATATTTATCCAGGGAAGGTACAAGCTTAATTTGCTGGCAGCTTATCCGTTCTAAGTCAACCACTTCAAAGAAGTAGGTAAAACCAACCAAGTAGATTGTTTGCTTAATGAGTGGATAAAGGCCTTGGGCAAACAGTTAGACATGATACACACCAATGCGGACAATCTTTCTCTTCGGGCTATAATGGTCTATCATTCCATAATAAAGTAATGGTTTCTTGGCAAGCTGGAAGTTGAGGGCTACAACCCTCCTCGATGCAATGCCAAGCAAACACAAAGGAAATGCGTGTCCGCCATATCCTCTGGGTACAGCACTGGCCAGCTGTTTATTCTCCCCTTTAAACATATGTGATCTATATCGAGATCTTCCCAATTCCAACATACAAAATTTCATTTTTATATACTTAATAGAAGAACGAGTTCTACTATCCCGGAAGAGTGTGGATCTGAAGAGGAAAGAGTGTTTAATGAAATGAAATGCTACCATTTGAATTTCAAGCTTCTTGTTGATGGTAAATCAATAACTGCTTTATATTGACTCGTTGGATAGAAGAGTCTGCACACACACACACACACACACACAAATCTTAAGGGAATTCTCGGCACCATGTTTGACAAAGCGGGAATGCAAAAGTTTAAGAGTCATCCAAATCTGATCAACTTTTCACCCTGGGTTCTGTTTACAGACTCTTCAGCTCACATTGTTGGAATGAGACAAATATAGCCACTTTTGCTTTGATCTGTGGTCAGTTTGGCTTTCCAATCCTGGCACAATGGTGACATTTAAGAGGCAAGGGGATAAAATTATTTTCATTCCAGCCTCTTAAAACATGTGAAGACTTACAATACAACTCTGGCCAAATATGAAGTTAGACCTAAACAGGCGATTTCTTTTTTTATAAAAAGTTCTTTTTCTTACAGTGCAGGCTATTTACAGAAGTATAAATACTTAAGCAATCCATTGTGCCCCCCCCCATTAATTTTATTTTTAACGATAAGGACTGATTCGAGAACAATGGGGAAGAAAGAGTTGCCACAAGGTACAAGTCCAACCAGGGTGCGATGGGTCTTGTACACAAGCTTCTGTCAGTTTCCCCACAAGATAATAGTGACTTTCAAAACAATTAGGCCTCCAGAAAATAAGAGACCCTCCTTTCTATGTCTATTTACTCACCACTCAACGGTAAGCTGTCTGAGTCACCCAAATTCTTGCTGCCTCACCGGCAAGCCTGGTCTCTTAATGGGATAGCTGAGGAGAGTTACAAGAGCTAAGGGAATTGAGCGCAAGCTTATAAGTTCACCGGTGAAGAGTCCCATCCATCTCAGAACAAAAGGTCTCTTTCCTCCGTATCAGCCCTTCTTTCCATTTCTACCACTCTTAAAGGACCCTAAGGAGAAGAGGGGGGATTAAAGGGATCGGAAGGGGAATCGAGTGGCATACAGGCAAAGCCCACGCGCGGTCTGTGAGGTTGCCTAACAGACACATACCTATAGACACAAGCTTGTGTGGACTATCACCACAAGTTCGGATCTACGGGTTTGTGGCAACAGGCCTCAGTATCTTCTCTCGTTTGGGGGTCTGAGATGTCTGAAAATAAAACGTTAAAGCCATTAATCCAACCAGAGATTCTGCCATTCTAATACTCGATGCCCCAAATTGGAAGAATTCATCCTGCTCTTAAAAAGGCAAAGGTCAGGGGCACCTGGGTGGCTCAATTGGTTGAGCGTCCAACTTCAGCTCAGGTCATGATCTCACGGTCCATGGGTTCAAGCCCCGCATCAGGCTCGCTGCTGTCAGCCTGTCAGCGCAGAGCCCCCTTCGGATCCTCTGTCCTCCTCTCTCTGCCTCTCCCCTGCTTTCACTCTCCCCCAATCAATAAATGGTTTTTTAAAAAATAATAGAAAAAAGAAGGGCAAAGTTTAGGGGCACCTGGGTGGCTCAGTCGGTTAAACGTTCGCTCTTGATTTTAGCTCAGGTCATGATCTCACAGTTCATGAGATTGAGCCCCACGTCGGGCTCCACGCTGACAGTACAGAGTCTGCTTGGGATTCTCTCTCTCCCTCTCTCTCTGCCCCTCCCCTGATCATACATGTGCTTTCTCTCTCTCAAAATAAATCAACTTGAAAGAAAGAAAGAAAGAAAGAAAGAAAGAAAGAAAGAAAGAAAGAA